>NW_024067673.1:1640000-1940000 GCF_009389715.1 Phoenix dactylifera | reverse complement strand
AAATAGAGTAAAGAGAAGCCCTCAAACGAGTTTTGAAGATGGAGGAGCTCGGCTTCTTCTTTACTTGATCCTCCTCTGATTTGGCATGAAGTAGAGGATCCCCGAGGCAGCACACGGATGGAGAGGAAGCTTTCGGATTCACTTGGATGCTCTTCTTCTCTCTATTTCGTTTTGGATGGCCCTTTTGTGCTTATGGGAGATTTCCTTTGTAATCTCTTTGAGATCTCTTTCCTAGATGATCTCTCCCACTTCCATGAGTTCTCCCCTAGCTCTCTTCTTGTTTTTATAGCTTTAGATGGCGTGGAAACAAGAATATAGCCGTTAGAGACAAGAAAAAGAGCCGTTGGACACAGTCTGCATTTCCTGACAATGTTACCGTTGGGATCGGAGTCGACTCGCGCGATCAGGAGTCGGCTCGTGTTTTACCGGAGACGACTCGGCCACTGTTCCAAATTTGAATTAATGTGCTTGCCTCGACTGGGAGTCGACTCGTCTTAACCTGGAGTCGACTCGCCAACTTCTGGAGCTGACTTGGCAATTTCGGAGTCGGCTCATCCACTGAAGTCCGTGGATCCAATTTTGAATTTGATCCTCTCGAGTCGACTCGACTGTCCTGGGAGTCGACTCGAATCTCAGAGCCCGAACTCCCGATCCTCTGTCTTTTGGCTCGTCCAGTCTTGGAGTCGACTCGAACTTCCTTGGAGTCGACTCGGCTCTCAGTTTCTGAAAATTAGTCTTCTGTGTCTTTGGTGAAGTGCTGCCTTGGAGTCGACTCGAGCTGTCTGGGAGTCGACTCGAATCTCAGAGTCAGCAAATTAGTCTTCTGTCTTCTTTGGGTCGCGGTGTCTCGGAGTCGACTCGTGCAATGCGGGAGTCGACTCGAATCTCAGAGTCCAGAAACTGCCCTCTGATTTTTCTTTATGTACCGCTGAGAGTCGACTCTTGCTTTCTTTGGAGTCGACCTGCCAACCATCGGAGTCGACTCGCGTTCCACTGGAGTCGACTCGAATTTCAGACCCGAAAACTGCTCTCTGACTTTTCTGCTGTGACTCCTAGGAGTCGACTCATACTTCTCCGGAGTCGACTCGGTAAACATTGGAGTCGACTCGAATTCCTCAGGAGTCGACTCGAAGACTATTCTTTTGAATTTTTCCTTTGATTTTACTCCTCCAATTTGAATCCTTTGAACTTTAAGCTTGGGCCAATAAATTGTAGCTTTCTTCCAACTTGAGAGCTTTGGAGGCCTTCTTGTGTTCTCCCCAACTTGCTATGTTCCTTGCAAAATAAATATCTTTCTCCTTGCAACATAAACATTAGTATCTATACTTCAAGGTTTTGTGATCATCAAAATCAATCTATGAATCAATCTTTGGGTCATCAATCTCCCCCTTTTTGATGATGACAAAACTTGGAGTATATGCAATATAAAAGATATTGTTTTCTAGAAGTAATACATAGCTAAGTTGCATGAAGTAGAAAACATATATATTTAAAAAACATACTTCATGATAATGCTTTAGATTTAATCAGCTTAACACAATCAACATATTTCAATTTAAGCTGATTTGTATTCAATTCAAAGCATAAAGGCATTATGAGCATATACTTAGATATTTCTCCCCCTTTTTGACAACATCAAAAAGATAGTGAAACATTAAGCACAAAGATCAGAATGCTCATATATTTCTTTTCCTTATTGTACTCTGATTTGCAAGTCAAATTATTGCAAGGATATGAATCATATAACTCAAGGCAATAATATTAGAATCAGATTAATGAGCATAGATCAGAGCCAATTAAGATAATTTCAGAGCAGAACACATCGAATGTGATACCACAGATAGTTTTCTAAGCAAGTGTAGGTGGAATCTTTCTTAAGTTAATTCAAGAAGTACCACACGAATGGAAATCTAACCTCTCTTCAATAATAAGTATGAAAGCTTGTTCATTTAGGACCTTTTGCCCAATCTATTAAGTATTTTATCAACCATGAGAGCAAATTAATTAATTTCTTAATGACTTCAAAGTTCTTTTATGATAATAGGAGCATTGGGGCACAAATATCAAAATATACATTCATGCAATTTTTGATACATCTTAGAGCTCTTTTAAAGACTTTCTTTTATTTCTTTAGAAAATAAGCACAATTTGATACATAAAATAATGAATTTGCACAAAATTGAAGTTCCAAAAAGCAAGCCAATTAGAGCTCATTAGTGAAGTTTAAAAAAATAGATTTTCTAAGAGATACTCAAGAAAATTTAACACATTATTCTCCTCCTTTTTCATTAAATTAGAGGCTCTTAAGATTTGCAATTTGGTTCAAGAGTGATGCATGAGATATACTAACCAAATAACACGCCTCAAGGTGTATCATAAAGATTTTCAGATTTAAATTTCAGATGATACATATTGGAGAGTATTAGAATCACTTTTTATTTAGTATTCTTTCTCTCTCCTTTAGTTATAGATTTATGCGATTAAGTTCCATAAGACCTCTCCTTCTGAAATTTTCTTTCTCCCCCTCAATTGATCATTCCATTTAAGAGTTTAGAATCCTAAGATAATGTTCAATAAAATTGTCAATCTCAAAAATATATTTTCTATAAGTTTCAGCTTATTTTCATAAGACTCAAGGTTTGAGATAAGACAACCTTTATAGAACTCATCTCAAGGTAATTTAAAGCATGTCTTGCAATATAAGGAAGTTCATAAAATCAATCCATAAGATTTAAGGTATACATCAAATTGAAGTAACTTTAGGATAAGATACTGAATATCTAAAGCTCCCCCTCAAAAGATGCATACTTCTTTAATCATTCTTTTCTTTTGTTGAATTTCAGATTTTAATGACAAACGTGAATAGAACTGAAATTCTATGATATCGAGAATGGAGAGTGATCAAGAATTATTCAAAATTTTAGCAATCACCTTTTTAATCTATCAAGAACAAGTTATGCTTCCTCTTAATCTTTGAGAAAATGTACTGAAATATTAATCAGAAAATGATTCATTTGACGCTCATTTCTTTCAACAGCATTACATTTTCTTTCTTTAGAGTCATTTGGAGTGAGGTGAAATATTTCTAGCTTTTAGATCATTCACTCTATATATATTCTGATGGAAATCTTTAAGAATGTAGGCGAGAAAAAAACATATAGATGATCATGAGGTATATATATTTTTAGAACTCAATTCTTAATCATATTTTTCAGCGATGTATACATGAGCTCAATAAATTTTAAATATTAAAATAAAGTCATATATTTTAAAAATATTTACTTGCAATCAGATCATCATAAGACACTCATTTGAATCAAAATTAGTATACTTTGAAGATAAAAATGATATGGTTCGGATGCGTATCGGAGCAATCAAA
Source organism: Phoenix dactylifera (assembly GCF_009389715.1). Taxonomy (NCBI): domain Eukaryota; kingdom Viridiplantae; phylum Streptophyta; class Magnoliopsida; order Arecales; family Arecaceae; genus Phoenix; species Phoenix dactylifera. The sequence continues at coordinate 1,936,621 of NW_024067673.1, read as the reverse complement.
ATAAATTCTGTTTTCTTACATTAACATTTATTTAGTAATCATATGGATTTAAACTTTTATACAAAATCGGATTCTGAATTAACATAGATTTTCAATAGAAGCTTTCTAATCATAATATGAGATATGTATCTTTCACAAGTAGCTCATCTTAATTGTTACGATTGAAAAATACATATTTCAATAACATTAAAGCACTTCAGAATCTTTGTGTTTAATTTGAGTTTCGATACAAAATAAAGATATTTTAACAAGTATTAGACATTATGTATCAAAGTTAGGCAAGTAGAAAGATAGATCAATATCAATTTATTTTCCCTAAATAGAGATCTTCTCTTCTCCTTCTACCAATTTATTAGCTTTCAGATTTAACAATATTGTGAATGACAAATCTGAAATTTCTTTTCAATAAAACTAAACAAAAGATGTTATGTAGCAATTCAAACATTCAATCAAATTGTCCAAGTATGAAACATTACAAAATATTGAGAACCCATAAATCAAGACATCATACCATATGCAAAATATACCATGTGTTAAGTCATGCATTAAAATACTAAGAACAAGAATGTCAAGGATCAAAATCAATTCTTTTCAAATAAACCCCCCTATTTAAATATAATCTTGCAATGATTTCATCCTTAAAGTGTGTTTTCAAGTGATTAAAAATTTGACTTAATTCTACTTTCATTTACTTTGTTTTTCATTTATAACTTTCTTATGCTCTATACTCTATTTGCTCCCTATCCGGTGGAGTTGGGAAGGGGCACGAGGTACTACCACTAGCCTCCCTCTTGTGCCGTCCCTAATATGCCCTACACCGAATAGTTGGGTCAAATAGTGCCGGGTACTACCACTAGCCTCCCCATTGGCACCATCCCTATGATGAGCAATATAGAAAGGTTAAAATGTTTACTTCAAAACCTCCCTGTTTAAGTGTAATTAATTATGGATTTTATCCCTTCCAAAAGAATGCTCACACAAGTCTCACAAATGTGTCGAATATATTAAGTTTGTTTTGCTTTTCCTTAAGGTTGAAGTGTTTGCCTCTACTTGGATTTTACTTCTCTTGAATAATATCCATTTTCTTTTCTTTATCTCTCTCTCTTTTTGTTATTCTCAAGTAATTTTCATGAGAAGCAGAATAGAGAATTAATCTTACGTATCATATATATGTATATCATGCAAACAACATTTTCATTATGCTCAAGGATTCATAACTTCTCACAAGTTATTTTACATCAAATTTTAAGCATAACTTGTGTATTTCATGGTTATGACATAGGCAAAGATATATTTTAGTTTGGGCAAACCATGAAATAATTTCTAAAAGTATAAGTCAGTCAATATATAGACATGATATCAAAAATTAATAATTAAAGAATTAATCATGCCATAATAAGATTTAAGTTATGACTTTGCTCAAGAAGTATCTAGAATTACAATTCATTCTATTCTTCAAGCAAACTAGATTTCTTATGTGTGAACTTTTGGCTGAAGAAATCCTTCTCTTGTTTGCATGTGAAGTTTAGTGTATCTTACATGAAGATATCCTTCAAGTTGAAATTCTCATTTTTCTTTCTTGAAGGAAGGTCATTAGTTTCTTTAAGATACAAAGCATTCATCCAACATATATATTTTTTTAATAGATGACTCAATATGATATGACAATAGTTGCATGTTGAGTCACTTTACTCAAGAGATTGCCTAAATATAAGCAAGCACATATCATTTGAACTAAAGATAGATTCATTAACCAAGATAGTTCAATGACAAGCATGTGAGGCAATAGAAGATTATCAAGGTCAAATGAATTTAGTTTAGATTCTATTTGCTTAAGATAATTATCAATAAGATATGTTAACTAAGTTTTAATCAATTTATCTTAAACAGTTTGTTTCTATCAAAATTCAGATTATGATTTATTTGTTATCAATAAAATATGATTAATTAAAGTTAGATTGAAGTCTTGCACAAGGTCACATAATGAGCATACAACTGGTCTACTAGCTGTATGATAAAATAATTATTCTATCATGCTTCAATACAGCTTTAAACAATAGATCTACTTTGCTCATCCTTTTCAAATTCTACAAGATGGGGTCATAGATATACCTTCTTCATGCCAATCTTCTATAAGAGTTTTCTTGTGGACTAACTTGGTCAATGAAGATCCCCTTTCCTGTTTGTCTTAATTTGGAGTTTGAGAGAAGATGTTAATTCATTCATCATACATATTTCAAACTCACCTTTGCAGTAAATATATAACTCTTCATTAGTAGAACCAAAAATGATGTCATCAATGCATGCTTGAGCAAATAAGATATCACAAATTCTTCTTTTTGATGCATAGATTTATCACTATTACTTTCTATCAAAAAGGTTACTTAAGCTTTATATATCATGCTTTTGATGCTTGTTTTAAATCATATATTGCTTTATCATATTTGTAATGAGTGTTTTCAAATATGGTGGTTATTTAACATATATCTTCTTTAATAAAGTAAGCACATAGGAGTCCATTCTACACACTCATTTGATGGACTATAAAGCTCATAAAGCAAGCAAATGATGATGGTGATCTTTACTTCTAATTATGCAAAAATTTCATCAAGATCTATTTCATCTTTTTATTAGTCATTTTTTTTTTTTTTTTTTTTTTTTTTTTTTTTTTTTTTTTTTTTTTTTTTTTAGTAGTCATCAATTTTTCTTCATTAAGTGCATTTCTGAAAAACTCAATTTGGTTCTAATTATTAACATATTTTTAGATTGTTATATGTAAAGATTAACCATATACATATATAATTTGATCTTAGTATCTTGATAATAAATCATTAGTCTCATAAAGAATAAAATGACTTGATATTTCTGCAACTAAAATCTTTTCATTGAATATTCTATATGCATTGCTTGATGAATGATATCCAAGGATAGACATATCTCTATCAGATTTGGCATTATTTTCATAATAACATGTACGACTGAAAAATATGAAAGATATGCAATGGTTCATTTTCCATTTTTCAGAAGATCAAAATTTTCATCAAAAATAGAAATCATATGTATGACAAGCAGTGATGATAGTCTTTTAAAAATTATTTAAGTAGATGACTATCATACATAATTGTCTTTTTCATTTCTTCAAGAATTCTATTAATCCTATTTTGCTTATGGTGTCCTTGGTGCTGAAATCATTGGATTTAATATTATTTTCTGTATAACCTTTATCAGGATTTTGGTTTTCAACACTGTGCCATGATACTCTTTATCTTCACAGTTTGGAAACCTTTATCATTTGAACCACTTTTACAAGATTTAGTAAATACAGAAAAATACTTCAGTTTTATTTTTCAAGAATAAATCCAATGTAAGCTTTTGAAAAACTTGGAGATGGAAACAACATCTTTAGATTTAGAAATGATTTTTGTTTGTTTCCTTAGTTAGCATGCATAGCAAAACTTTGACCTTTAAGTAGATAATCTAAGTAAGCCTATGGCAAGGTCTTTTGAGATTAAGTACATACTAGCATGAGTTGATTTTATATGCCAAAGATGGTTTCTTTAATCTTGGTATTCATAGTGCATATATTCTAAAGCATACCAAGTACACATTATCATATTTATGATTAATAAACAATAATGCCATGGATACAAATTCTTAATCAAGCATATAGAGAATTCATAGAGTTATTCTTAATAAATTAATTAATCATTTAGCAACTTATCCAATAGTGAGTGGAGCATACTATAAAAATGAAGTGATTTGAATATATTTTCTTTTCATACCCAAGAAAAAAAATCACTTATATCACAAAAATGATTAATACTTTCAAGTTATGTTTTAATCAACTAATAAAGTAATTTCAATACGAGAAGATGTAAGAATTACTTATTTCATTTCTTTCTTTCATTTTAAATCATTCTTTTAAATTACATTTTTAAATTCAATCCTTAACACTGTCTAGAGCACCCTTGTTTAGATAACATCTTTCTTAGAACCTTGGATGCTAGACATGCATGCTGAAAGAATAATCATATTTTCATTTAGAACCCAAGCTCTTTGGGTCCTTGTAGGTTAGCTATAATTGTTTCTTTTGGAACCCATATTCTCTTAATAGTATTTTGTCCATGATTTGATTTTAGGATTACAAGGGATGTATTTTCTGTATCCTCTTGTTGATGTTAACAAACTTAGATCGAACATGAGTAGTAGGAAAACTTTAATTTTCTGTTTCTCCCTTTTTGGTTCATCAAATTTGTAATGTATAGATTTAGGACAACAGAAAGATTTTACTTAGCTTTTGTTTATAAAGAATCTTTTTTAGAGTATTAAAAACGTTTTAACAAACATATTCTTAAAAGGTTTTTGGTGTACCAAGGTTGATATCCTAATGTAACTTTATCATTCAGCTCTTTGATTATTTATCATTAGGTTCAATTTTTCAGAGCTGAGGGTAAATCTTTCAACAGGTTTTAATCTGTCAACTTCTTTAGTTAATCTTCTGTTATCTTCTGAAAGTAACTCATTGTTTTCTTAAATTTATCATGACTTTCAGTGAGAAGTTGATCTCTTTGATTTAGTTCTTGATTTTTTTTAATTAGATTTCTTTTACTGGTTAGTTTCAGTTTTTCATCTATTAGAATTTGATTTTCAATCTTCAAGTTTTTGTTCTTACAAATAAGTTTCTTATATTCTAAATACAAATCAGAAAAGGCATCATGGAGTTCATCAAATGTAAAATTGCTTTCAGTTTCAGCATGTACCTCTTGTGCCACCAAGCATGGATTTTCAATGTGATACTGCTCTCCTTCTACACATGATGTTTCAGATTGTTAGTGCATTCATATTTGTCTTCAAGCATATTCCATATTTCTTTAGCAGTCATGCAAGAAGATATGCAATTAAACTCATTCCTTCTAGTGCACAATATAGTAGGTTCATGGCTTTTGAATTTTGTTGAGCCATTTTCTTTATGACTAGTGTTTGTGTGTGTTCCATTGACTATAATGCTCCATAAATTATAATCAACTGATTGTTAAAAATGCGCATGCGTATTTTCCAATGTGTATAGTTTATGCCATTAAATAGTGGAGGTGTATCAATTGATTGTCCTTCTCCTAGAAAACTATCTATTTGAGTTGTCATGATCTTTGGCTCTAGTCGGTTAAGACTACAAATAATATTTGAGCACCTGCTCTGATACCACTTGTTGCCCAGTAGATACAACCCAAGAGGGGGTGAATTGGGTCTTTTAAAACTTTTATGCTACTTCTAAAACTTTTTGATTAACTATGCTAAGTTGTATAGCATGCCACAGTGAAAAGTTAAACTTAGCAAGGGTTTTGATGTATAGGACTTCGACTTGATTAAATAATGCTTGCCAACTAAAGGATGTGCGGATAAAGAATTAAGCAAGCAATTTATCTAAGTAAGTAAGTGTGTTAGTTAGACAATAATAGAGGCATTACAAACACAAAAGGACAGTATAGTGGTTCGGTGCACATCCCAGCACCTACATCCACTCCCCAAGACTCTTGGGAATTTCACTATATCCTACCGATTACAAGCCGGTTGTTTTAACAAGGCTCACAATCCAACTTGTTGTTTTACGAGCGGCACAACGAACTCGGTCGGTTTTTCCAGGCTCACCGACTAGAACCAACCCCGATTGTTTTCTCGGGGCTCACAATCAAAACCCTTACACGTTGGTTTTACCCTCGGCTCACCAACAAACCTCACCGTTGGTTTTCCCTTTGGTCAACCAACAAACCTTAACCCCTTGATTCAATCCCTTGATTGAATCAAGTTACAAGATATTAAAACAAGTATAAAACAAAACAAAGCTTCTTAAACAAGCAATATGACAATATAAACAAATAGAGTAAAGATAAGCCCTCAAACGAGTTTTGAAGATGGAGGAGCTCGGCTCTTTCTTTACTTGATCCTCCTCTGATTTGGCATGAAGTAGAGGATCCCCGAGGCAGCACACGGATGGAGAGGAAGCTTTCGGATTCACTTGGATGCTCTTCTCTCTCTATTTCGTTTGGATGGCCCTTTTTGTGCTTATGGGAGATTTCCTTTGTAATCTCTTTGAGATCTCTTTCCTAGATGATCTCTCCCACTTCCATGAGTTTCCCCTAGCTCTCTTCTTATTTTATAGCTTTTAGATGGCGTGGAAACAAGAATATAGCCGTTAGAGACAAGAAAAAGAGCCGTTGGACACCAGTTCTGCAATTTCCTGACAATGTTACCATTGGGATCGGGAGTTCGACTCGCCGCGATCAGGAGTCGGCTCGTGTTTTACCCGAGACGATCGGCCACTGTTCCAAATTTGAATTAATGTGCTTGCCTCGACTGGGAGTCGACTCGACTTAACCTGGAGTCGACTCCGCCAACTTCTGGAGCTGACCTTGGCAATTTCGGAGTCGGCTCATCCACTGAAGTCCGTGGATCCAATTTTGAATTTGATCCACTCGAGTCGACTCGACTGTCCTGGGAGTCGACCTCGAATCTCAGAGCCCGAACTCCCCGATCCCTCTGTCTTTTGGCTCGTCCAGTCTTGGGAGTCGACTCGACTTCCTTGGAGTCGACTCGGCTTCTCAGTTTCTGAAAAATTAGTCTTCTGTGTCTTTGGTGGAAGTGCTGCCTTGGAGTCGACTCGGCTGTCTGGGAGTCGACTCGAATCTCAGAGTCAGCAAATTAGTCTTCTGTTTTCTTTGGGGTCGCGGTGTCTCGGAAGTCGACTCGTACATGCGGGAGTCGCTCGAATCTCAAAGTCAGAAACTGCCTCTCTGATTTTTATCTTTATGTACCGCTGAGAGTCGACTCTTGCTTTCTTTGGAGTCGACCTCTAACATCGGAGTCGACTCGCGTTCCACCTGGAGTCGACTCGAATTTCAGACCCGAAAACTGCTCTCTGACTTTTTCTGCTTGTGACTCCTAGGAGTCGACTCATACTTCCCCGGAGTCGACTCGGTTAAAACATTGAAGTCGAACTCGAATTCTCAGGAGTCGACTCGAAGACTATTCTTTTTGATTTTTCCTTTGATTTTACTCCTCCAATTTGAATCCTTTGATACTTTAAGCTTGGGCCATAAAATTGTAGCTTTCTTTCCAACTTGAGAAGCTTTGGAGGCCTTCTTGTGTTCTCCCAACTTGCTATGTTCCTTGCCAAATAAATATTCTTTCTCTTGCAACATAAACATTAGTATCTATACTTCAAGATTTTGTGATCATCAAAATCAATCTATGAATCAATCTTTGGATCATCAGTTGCTTATCCTATATCTCTCAAAAGAAAAAGTTAAATTAATATATATGCCAATAATAAAACAAAAAAATACAACACAAGTCAAAGATGAATACATATAACTATATCTCTTGACTCCTTCCCGAACAAAGCTGCCATCTCGGTGGGTGTGAGTCATACTTATAAAACTCCACCCTACCAGGCTCCCTCCCATTATCAATCCATCTACAAACAAAATTATATTTAAAGAGATTTACATGCTATATGATAGAATAATTTAAGATAATTTAAAGAGTTTCAAAAAAACTTACGAATTCAGCTCTACGCCTCGCATAACTCATGGAGGCCTGTTGTCCGATTCATGTTTACCTAAAATATGCTAAAACAGATCGTTGTTAGAATGACAAACAAAGTTTAATTTAATTTTACTCTTACATTTTCTACTCGAAGAATAGTGGTCGTAAGAGGTTGATCCAAGGGAGGCGATTGGAGTTGCATAAAAATTAAAACGTTCACTCGGATTCGAAATCGATTTTTGAATGATAAAAGAAAAAAAACATTACTTCGGGGATGTGGAATGATTCTCTAGTCTATCAGAAGAATGTTTTCTATTTGAAAATAAACAAAGGAGAGAAAGAAACTTGCAATTGAATTCTAATGCAGAGTAGGGATCGATTCCTAAAGACATAATATAAATGAAAACTGGCAGATCGAATAGCAAAGAAAATTTTAGAGCTTATCTTAAAACTAAGAATTTCAAAATGCATAAAATAAATTGCAGAAATTGAACTGAAACTTAGACACGGATTTCATAAAATAAAAATTAAAAATTTCGTAACTAGAAATGATTACAGAAGTAAAAAATTGAAGATGAAGCCTAATGCTTCTTTTCTTCTACAAATAAAAAAAAGAAAACAAGGACTAAAAGAAAATCAAATAGAAAATCTCCCGTTTCTTTTTTTCCTAATTTTTTATTCTTCTTTTCAAACGAAATAGAGCCATGCTCTGTTTCTTCCCTTTTTTTTTCTCTTGTCTCTTCCTCTCCCAAATCGAACCTTCTTCCCCTATTTCTTGGCCCCAACCGGAGTGCACCTCCTTCAGCCGAGAGCTCCCTTTTCTTCCCCTCCTCTTCCTTAAATAGGTCGCCCACCCCCTAATGGACAGCGACAAATCCCCTTGATGGAGGGGTAACGGACGCGTGATCGCTCATGGATGCATGATCCGGGGCCAGATGAATGCGGATACGGGCGCTGTGATCGCTGGAGATTTGATTGCAGAGGAGACATGGTGCTTCGTGGAAGGCTGGGAGAGCGGAGGGCTCGTGCACTGCTGCATCACGGAAGAGGCGGATGGACTTCGGAAGCTTTGGACGCTAAGATCGATGGCTTGAAATCGGCCGTGGGAGGCTGAAATGCTGATCTGGTGCAGATGCGGCTGGATTACGGGATGCTTGCAGACGCGAAAGGAGACGGAATGGAGCTGGGTCGTGATCGACGGGAGGAAAGAAGCTGGGGCTCGTGGAAAGAAGCGGACTCGGAGGCTTGAAGCGTGGGATGCTGGGAGAATGCGGCTTGCAATTCGGGCGTGGGAGGTTGTTGTGAATGCCGTTGGGTCGAGCGGAAGAAGCCGGGAGGATCGTGTGCTTGCTGCATCACGGAGGGAGGGACACTGATCACGGGGCTTCACGAGCAGCCGGGTCGCGGATGGAATCTGGAAGGCTTCACGGTTGGCACAGCGGGAATCGACGGGAGGTTGATGTGCGGACGGAAGAAGATGAGATGGGAGGGCTGAGACGGGCGGCTTGATGCTGGTTGGATCACGGATGGAGTGAATCGGGAATGGAAAGATTGGCTGCCGCGGGATCACTTGGAGGGCGCCGTGGGGACCGCTTGGAGGAGGCTGTGAACCTTCCTTCTTTGGGCCAAGAGGGGGACGCGATGCAGGGATTTTCAGGAGGAGAATCAAGAGGCAGGGGATGCACAGAAACGACTAGATGGGACTTTGGCTTCGCAGATGGGTTATGGTGCTTACGCATGGAATGGGATCTGGCACGCGGTGGGAAAACTCCTCACGGACGGCTTGGGATGTTGCATCTGGAAGCCACATGCATGGAACGAGCGCGTGGATGGAAGGTGATTTTGGAAAGCTGGCTGCATCGTGGGACTGAGCTCCATCACGGAAGATGTTGGCTGACTTGAGCTCGGGGCTGCGGGCATTGGGCTCAAAACCCAATGTTATTGGGTTTCTTGGATTACTTGCACTCAAACACAAATACAACGTTAATTAGTTAATTTTATTATTAATGATTAGCTATAATACTAATTAAAATGGTATGACGATTGCACTTTTGTGCTCTCATCACACCCCCAACCAGCTTATTGCTAGTCTCTAGCAATTTAGTGCGAAAATGAAAAAATGAGATGTGCAGAAGTTTTATTTTTTAGTATTAATTATTATTATATATATATACTAAAATAAATTACTCACTTTCATAGAGCAACCACGATTGCACTTAGCACGTGCAACAAGCCGATTAAACCACTAGATTACCCTAGTGGACGAGTGTTGTCTCGTGAGGGTTTGCAGTGAAGTTACCCACAAATTTCATCAGATAGGGATTTCTAATATTTAACTCGAAATTTGAATAAGTATTATTGTATGAACCTAGAATTACCAAAGGACAATAGAGACTTATTGCTATCATATTTAAGCAGGACTCTAACTCAAGTTCCATTACACCCCATCTATCTGCTAACAGTTTAAGAGTGGAGTGAGGTGCAAGATAGTATCATATAAAGTGAGTGGCTTTCACTTACTTCCAACATGATCACTGCTAATTTTCAAGACTTTCTAGAGTTAAATGGTAATGAACATCCGAGATTTAACTTTTAACCAGACTGAATGCTAAGAAGAATGACTTGTGCAATATCTAGCCTTATTAAGCTTTCTAGCTGACCCGTGTAGCGAGTGTTAAGCCAATGACTCCCGATCCAGATGGCTCAGGGCACTAGGTCTAAAGACACCCTAATAGGCTTAATAACTCAAGTCAACTAGGCTCCAAGGCAAATTAGTCACTCAGAGTTTATCTAAGCCATCCTCACCTTTTTACGCGAACACTCGCTGCTTGCCAAGCAAGAGACCCGGTTACTCAGTGAGAAGACTTACGATAAACTCATTTTATTTAATTTTTTTTATTGATATTTTTTTTTGATTTGGGTGTTCATCACATATATAACTTTAAATTATCCCAAAGATTTAAAGTATTCATATTAGTTGCAAGTTTATATACCCCACTATTCATGTGCTTACGTGTAGGTGTTAATCATCTTCTATCATGTTAGCAGAAGATAGGTGGAACGAAAACTCACTAGAACTGCTATTATATTCCTTAACACAAAGCTATTGTCAAAGCAATTCCTAGTTTGTACAGCCAAAAAGATTAAAATTTGAGTTAAAAAATTTGAAATCCTCTCTTTTTTTATTTTTTAGGTAAAAAATTAAAAATATTCTTACCCCCATACCTAAATCTAACATTGTCCCAATGTTATAGAAATTTTAAAGTAGTAATAGGACAGAGAAAAAGTTACCTGATATAGGTAGAGAAATTGACAATTAGGGTAAAAACCCCAAACCTGCATGTTAGTAATTTATGATTTTTTTTTATTTTTTTATTTTTTTTATTTTTTTAATTTATTTATTATTATTATTATTATATATTTTTTATATAATATTTACATGTTGAGTTGCCTCCCAAGAGCGCTAAGTTTTATGTCTTCAGCCAGACAATTCCGATTTACTCATAATAGACAGGGTCGGTCAGAAGTGTCTCCTCGATTTCTGGACTCAGATATTCAAGGTATGATTTTAAACGATGTTCATTGACTTGAAACGACCTACCATCCTTAGTATTGCATATTACTACCGCACCATGCAAATGCACTTTTTCCACCGTGTATGGGCCAGTCCAGCGAGATTTAAGTTTTTCAGAGAATAGATGTAATCGAGAATCATATAAAAGAACTTTTTGTCCTTGGTGAAACTCTTTACGAGTAATCATTTTATCATGCATGACCTTCATGCGATCTTTGTACTTCTTAACACACTCGTAAGCATCGTTCCTAATTCTTCAAGCTCGTCGAGCTGAAGCTTTCTATGTTCTCTGTTTGTCCTTTTCTATCTAACTAAAAATTATGCTAAACATATCATTGTTAGAACCGACAAACAAAGTTTAAATTAATTTAACTCTTACCTGTTCTACTCGAAGAATAGTGGTCATAAGAGGTCGATCCACAGGGGAGGCGATTGGAGTTGCATAAAAATTAAAACATTCACTTGAATTCGAAACCGATTTTTGAATAACGAAAGAAAACCTTACATTGGAGATGTTGAATGATTCTCTGGCCTACCAGAGAATGTTTTTTAATTGAAATTAACTACAAGACAGGTAGTCAGATTCAAAGAGCATTTATGTATTTAACTAATTAGAGAAAAACTTTGACATAAATTAAAATGGATGAAAATAGTGTTAGAAAATTGCAGACTGGAATATAGATTGCATGAAAGAGGATTTAATGGATTGCCAGAACAGAAATTAAAATTGCAGAATAAATATAACTTTCTACCCAAATAAACTCTCAAAAATTAAAACTCAAAACAAAACCTAAAATAAAACTAAAAATAAGAACAATATGCTTTCAAACTCAAAATATACTTCTCAATAAAAACTTTCAACTAAAGTACAACTAAAACAAAAAAATACATTTGCTCTCCTAAATAAAAAAAAAACTAAACTCAAACCGAAAATTTTAAAAAAATTGCAATGCTCTGTTTTCAATGAAGTTGAAAATAGAGTAAGGCCTTCTCTCTTTCTCCCTCGTCCGCCTCTTCCCCTGTTTCTTTGGCCCTCCACCGAGCTCCCCTCTTCTCTCCTCTTCCTTCTCCTTGGCCTCCACCTCCCTTCTTATAGCCCTTGGAGACGCTGAAGGCTGGGAGGAGCGGATCCGTGGACAGGTGCTGAAATCGGGCGTGGGAGGCTGGGGATGCTGCGGGATCGATGGATGACGCCATTCATGGACGCGGTGCTTGGGGATGTTTCTTATTTCCTTCTTTCGGTGATTTGGGAGGTGCATGCGGACCGGATGCTCGCATGGAAGCGGAAGGTGGGGATGCGCTGGCAGTGATGGCTCCGAGATGGCTGGGCTCACGGAAGAGGGGTTTCCTTCTTTGGGTGCCGGATTGGGGCGTTCATGGCATGGGCGAGCTGGCAGCGACGGGGAGAAGAGGAGGAAACAATCATGGCTTGCTTATTCGGGCCATGCTGGGATCACGGAAGAGGGGTTGGCCGCTGGGATTTTGATCGCGTAAGGAAGGAGATCACGGCTTGATGGGCGTTGGGAGATCGCTGGGTCGGAGGAATCCTTTCTTCTCCCATTCTTTCGCACGGGGTGAAGCTGGAATGTGCTGTGGGGAAGATGGGCTGATATGGAATACGGAGCGGGATCGCTGGGAAGTGCTAGGATGCTGCTGTGATCGCGGTTGAGGGGCTGAGCCGCGTTGGGGTGCAAGGAAGGAAGGCATGGATGACACTGATCTGGGAAGGATGCGGAATTACGAAAGAGCTGGGATCTTCTGTGATGGCTGGGAGGAACAAACGGACCGGCTGGGATGCCGGATTGATTGTTGATGGCCGGATCGCGGAGCAGGGAAGATGGCAGACGGGCGCGGGATTCGTGGAGGGCGCCGTGGGACCGCTGCTGGGAGGAGCGGACGTGGGAGGCTGACGTGGCTTGCTGATTTGGGAGGCTTGGAAGAGGGGCTGAAGCTGGGGGGAGCTGATCTGGATCATTCGATGCGGACACGGAGATGCTCGCGATGTTGTGATGTATCGCGGGATGAAGTCAGGATGTGCAGACCCTGGAAGATGCTGGCTTGACTTGAGCTCGGGCTGCCGGGCATTGGGCTCAAACCCAATATTATTGGGTTTCTTGGATTACTTGCACTCAAACACAAATACAACATTAATTAGTTAATTTTATTTATTAATGATTAGCCATAATACTAATTAAGATGGTATGACGATTGCACTTTTGTGCTCTCATCACATCCCCCAACCAGCTTATTGCTAGTCTCTAGTAATTTAGTACGAAAATGAGAGTGCAAAAGTATTAATTATTATTATTATATATATGAACTAAAGATAAATACTCACTTTCGTAGAGTATTACGATTGCACTTAGCACGTGCAACAAGCCGTTAAACCCCTAGGTTATCCTAGTGGACGAGTGTTGTCTCATAAGGGTTTGCAGTGAAGTTACCCACAAACTTCAATCCCAAAATAAAATTTGTTTTAATGAAATGAAAGTCTAATTTCAAGTACATAAGAATTTCAAAAGCCCACAAGGTTTTAATTACTAAGTAGCTCAAATTATAGGTTAGTATGCAATTTAAGTTGAAGTCATTAAGTTTTCCGTTAGAGAGTTGTAAGACTTATTTATACTTGAGTGCTCAGTGAAGTTTGGACCATGCACAAGCTAAGGTTTTGGATCTCCAAAATATCGCTAATCTTAGTAGTTTCCAAGAATTGGGCGGACAAGACCTATTTGCTGATTCAAAATCATCTTCTTTGCAGGATTTCGAGAGCTGTGGATGTTTACTTTAATACCTCATGGGCTTTATCTGTAATATTCCAGTTTACTCGAATTTTTTCAACGACGGCTTTCACACTATTGTCTTTCTTAAGGTCAAAATATACTTTTTTTTGATTTAATTTTTTTTTACTTTTTTTTTTTGAAACATGAAAATGTTTATATTGTGCACTTTTACTCCTGTGATGATTCCTCCATGTAGCGAGCAATTAGTCGACAATTCTCACACCAGTTTAGCATGAGGTGTCGGGCATCAAGACTCCCTTACGGACCTATGCTCGGGTTCCTCATCACAAGCCCGCTGACCTTTGACAATAGGTAGCCCTTTTCGATGTACCTGATTAAATCCACCATTTTTTTTTTTGGATCAGAAAAAGATGGTTAATCAGGATTCGAGGTTGCTACCATATTCTCAACACAATGTCGACCCTATACCTTAGAAAATGCAGGCCAGATGTGTTGTGAAATTCAAAGCACTAATTTGCTTACAACTCACTAAAAGGAACTTAATAAAAAGAACTCACTTTGCATTTCTTCCAACTAGTCATTAGGCTATTAGATTTTATATACCTTGTGTGTTGTAAAAAAATTATTATTATTTTTTTTATTCCAAAAATTTTCACTAAAAACTATATATATATATATTTTTTTTTAAATTCCAAATGCTTAAGAATACCCCCAAACCTAAATCTAACATTGTCCTCAATGTTAAAAAAAAATTAAAGCAGTAAGAGGACAGAGGAGAAGTTAACTGATATGGGTAGGTAAATTGAAAATTGGGGCAAAATACCCCAAACCTGCATGTTAGTAAATTATTTTTTTAAAAAAAGTTTCTTTTTTTTATAATATTTATATATTGGGTTGCCTCCCGAAGAGCGCTAAGTTTTATGTTTTTAGTCAGACAATTCTAATTCATTCATGATAAACAGGGTCGGTCAGAAGTGTCTCTTCGACTTCTGGACTCAGATACTCAAGGTATGGTTTTAAACGATGTCCATTAACTTGAAACGACCTACCATCTTTAGTGTTGCATATTACTACCGCACCATGCGGATGCACTTTCTCTATCGTGTATGGGCCAGTCCAGCGAGATTTAAGTTTTTCAGGAAATAGATGTAATCGAGAATCATATAAAAGAACTTTTTGTCCTTGGTGAAACTCTTTACGAGTAATCATTTTATCATGCATGACTTTCATGCGATCCTTGTACTTCTTAACACACTCGTAAGCATCGTTCCTAATTTCTTCAAGCTCGTCGAGCTGAAGCTTTCTATGTTCTCCTGCCTTGTCGAGATCAAAATTTAGAAATTTGATTGCCCAATACGCCTTGTGTTCTAACTCGACAGGTAAATGGCAAGCCTTGCCATAGACAATCCTATATGGGGACATTCCAATTGGTATTTTGTAGGCCATTCGATATGCCCATAATGCATCTGTTAACCTAAGGGACCAATCCTTTTGAGATGGGTTGACAGTTTTTCAAGGATGGTCTTGATTTCTCTGTTGGAAATCTCAACCTGTCCACTCATTTGTGGATGATATGGTGTACTGACCTTGTGGGTGATGTTGTACTTCCTAACAAGGGCTTTAAAAATTATATTGCAAAAATGTTTTCCCCCATCACTAATGATAGCATGAGGGGTGCCAAAGCGAGCGAAGACAGACTCCTTAAGAAACTTGATCACTACTTTGTGATCATTGGTCTTACACGCGATAGCCTCAATCCACTTAGACACATAGTCAACAGCTAGGAGTATGTACTGGTGCCCAAATGACATAGAAAAAGGACCCATAAAATCAATACCCCAAACATCAAAGATTTCTACAATTAAGATCGGGTTGAGGGGCATCTCATTTTTTCTTGAAATTTTTCCTAGCCTTTGACATCGGTCACATGCTTTACAATACTCGTGGGAGTCATAAAATAGTGTGGGCCAATAGAATCCGCACTGCAAAACCTTTGCAGCCATCTTTTTACCACTGAAATGACCACCACAAGCGTGGTCATGACAAAAGGAAAGGACTTTCCTTTGTTCGTATTCAGGGATACACCGTCGGATGATCTGATCAGAGCAATATTTAAATAGGTATGCTTCATCCCAAAAATACCACTTCACATGAGCTAGGAAGCGAAATTTCTCCTGTTTGGTCCAAGAGCTGGGCATTTGTTCAGTAACGAGGTAGTTGACTATGTCAGCATACCATGGAACATTGGTATGGGAAATCATCATTAGTTGTTCATCCGAAAAAGTTTCGGCTACAAGTAAGGATTCTGCAGCTGACTCAATAATCAGTCTAGACAAGTGGTCAGCTACTACATTTTCAGATCCCTTTTTGTCTCGAATTTCAAGATCAAATTCCTGGAGCAATAGAATCCAACGAATGAGCCTTGCCTTGGCATCCTTCTTTGTGAGAAGGTACTTAAGAGCGGTATTGTGCGATTCCTGTTTACTTAAAAATATGCTAAACAGATCGTTGTTAGAACCGACAAACAAAGTTTAAATTAATTTAACTCTTACCTGTTCTACTCGAAGAATAGTGGTCGTAAGAGGTCGATCCACAGAGAGGCGATTGGAGTTGCATAAAAATTAAAACATTCACTTGGATTCGAAATCGATTTTTGAATAACGAAAGAAAAACCTTACGTTGGAGATGTTGAATGATTCTCTGGGCTGGCAGAGAATATTTTCTAATTGAAATTAACTATAAGACAGGTAGTCAGATTCAAAGAGCATTTATGTATTTAACTAATTAAAGAAAAGCTTTAACATAAATTAAAATAGATGAAAACAGTGTTAGGAAAATTGTAGACTGGAATATAGATTGCATGAAAGAGGATTAAATGGATTGCAGAATAGAAATTAAAATTGCAGAATAAATATAACTTTCTACCCAAATAAACTCTCAAAAATTAAAACTCAAAATAAAACCTAAAATAAAACTAAAAATAAGAACAATATGCTTTCAAACTCAAAATATACTTCTCAATAAAAACTTTCAACTAAAGTACAACTAAAACAAAAAAAATACATTGCTCTCCTAAATAAAAAACTAAACTCAAACCGAAAAACTGAAAAAAATTGCAATGCTCTGTTTTCAATGAAGTTGAAAACAGAGCAATGCCTTCTCTCTTTCTCCCTCGTCTGCCACTTCCCCTGTTTCTTTGGACAAACCGAAGTAGCCGAACTCCTTCTTCTTCCTTCGACTAGCCGGCCAAGCCGAACTCCTTCTTCTTCCTTGGACCAGCCAGCTACCACCCCAACCGAGCACACCTCCTCCCTACTCTGTTTCCTCTCCCCCTCCCTCACACCTTCCCGATGGCCTCTTCTTATAGGAGTCTTGGAAACGCATTGAAGACGTGTTGGAGATCTGCCTCGCTGGGGGAGATCTTTGCCACGCGCAGATGGAGTTGGATGCGGTGCGGGATGCAGTGAGATGGACGGCTGCGAGGCGGGGATGACTCGGATGGACGCCAGATGCGGAAGGGGCAGATGGCTGGGATTTCGGCCGCATGAAGAATGTGGTCGCCGGGATTCTGGGGGTAGATCCGTGGATGATGAGCGCGGAGGAGGGGCTGAACTGGCTATGGGGCGCTGGTATTTCGGGATGCTTCACGGCCGGCCGCGAGATCTCGGGAGGAGCCGATCATGGACGCGTTGCTCGGGGGTTGCTGAAAATCCGCTGCTGTGGCCGGAAGAGGGGGAGATGGGGATGCTGCTTGGATCACGGCTTGCATCACGGGAAGCTTGGATTTCGGAAGAGGCTGATCTGGATGCTTTGTGCTGTGATTCCGCTGAGGACGGACGGCTGCAAGGCGGGGATGATGCGGACGGCTGGCTGGACACGCTGGGATGAAGCTTGGAAAGATGTGGCCGCGGGATGGTGCTCTGATTGCTGATATGGGGGAAACGTGCCATGCATGACACGCTGGCTGGCACGGGGATGACACTGGCTTGTGCCATGCATGGGTTAAGTTGGTGCCATACCAGAATCAATGATACGCTGATGCACGCGATTGGGAGCTGGAATCAAAGTTGGGCTGAGACAACGGTGGGATGGCTGCCGGTAGTGACTCGACTCTATCAGGGTGATGGCCGTGGGAATTAAGAGAAGTCAGTGTAGTTGGGCTCGGTTGAACTTGGACATGGAATGTGGGATGCTTGCACAAATAAAATATTAATTAGTTAATTTTATTTTAAATGATTAGCTAAAATACTAATTAAAATGGCCGGATGATTGCACTTTTGTGCTCTCATCACACCCCCCAACCAGCTTATTGTTAGTCTCTAGCAATTTAGTGCGACAATGATAAAATGAGAGTGCAAAAGTTTTATTTATTATATATATATAAATATACATGAACTAAGATAAATACTCACTTTCGTAAAGCATTACGATTGCACTTAGCACGTGCAACAAGCCTTTAAACCTCTAGGTTACCCTAGTGGACGAGTGTTGTCTCGTGAGGGTTTGCAGTGAAGTTACCCACAAACTTCAATCCCTTTTTTTTTTTTTTGAAATGAAAGTCTAATTTCAAGTACATAACTGATAAGAATTTCAAAAGCTCACAAGGTTTTAATTACTAAGTAGCCCAAATTCTAGGTTAGTATGCAATTTAAGTTGAAGTCATTAAGTTTTCTGCTAGGGAGTTGTAATACTTATTTATACTTGAGTGCTTAGTGAAGTCTAGACCATGCACCAGCTAAGGTTTCGGATCTCCAAAATATCGCTAATATTAGTAGTTTCCAAGAATTGGTCGGACAAGACCTATTTGCGGATTCAAAATCATCTTTTCTGCAGGATTTCGAGAGCTGTGGATATTTATTTTAATACCTCATGGGCTTTATATGTAATATTCCAGTTTACTCGAATTTTTACAACGATGGCTTTCACACTATTGTCTTTTTTAAGGTCAATATACATTTTTTTTTGTTTTTCATTTTTTTTTTCTCTTTTTTTTTTTGAAAGAGAAATGATAATGTATATATTGTGCACTTTTACTCCTGTGATGATTCCTCCATGTAGCAAGCAATTAGTCGACAATTCTCACACCAGTTGGTATGAGGTGTCGGGCATCAAGACTCCCCTACGGACCTATGCTCGGGTTCCTGATCACAAGCCCGCTGACCTTTGACAATAGGTAGCCCTTTTCGATGTACCTGACTAAATCCACCAATTTTTTTTTTTTGGATCAGAAAAAGATGGTTCATCAGGATTCGAGGTTGCTACCATATTCTCAACACAATGTCGAACCTATACTTTAGAAAATGCAGGCTAGATGTGTTGTGAAATTCAAAGCACTAATTAGCTTACAACTCACTAAAAGAAACTTAATAAAAAGAACTCACTTTGCACTACTTCCAACTAGTCATTGGGCTATTAGATTTTATATACCTTGTGTGTTGTAATTATTTTTTTTTAAATTCCAAAAATTTTAACTAATTTTTTTTATTTTTATAAAATTCTAAATGCTTAAAAATACCCTCAAACCTAAATCTAACATTGTCCTCAATGTTAAAGAAAAATTAAAGCAGTAAGAGGACAGAGGAGAAGTTACCTGATATGGGTAGGTAAATTGAAAATTGGGGCAAAATTCTCCAAACCTGCATGTTAGTAATTTATTAAATTTTTATTATTATTATTATTATTATTATTATTTTAATTAGAAGATATTTACATGTTGGGTTGCTTCCCAAGAGCGCTAAGTTTTATATCTTCAGCCAGACAATTTCGATTTACTCATAATAGACAGGGTCAGTCAGAAGTATCTCCTCGACTTCTGGACTCAGATACTCAAGGTATGGTTTTAAACGATGTCCATTGACTTGAAAGGACCTACCATCCTTGGTATTGCATATTACCACTGCACCATGCGGGTGCACTTTCTCTACTGTGTATGGGCCAGTCCAGCGAGATTTAAGTTTTCCAGGGAATAGATGTAATCGAGAATCATATAAAAGAACTTTTTGTCCTTGGTGAAACTCTTTACGAGTAATCATTTTATCATGCATGACTTTCATGCGATCCTTGTACTTCTTGACACACTCGTAAGCATCATTCCTAATTTCTTCAAGCTCGTCGAGCTGAAGCTTTCTATGTTCTCCTGCCTTGTCGAGATCGAAATTTAGGCATTTGATTGCCCAATACGCCTTGTGTTCTAACTCGACAGGTAAATGGCAAGCCTTGCCATAGACAATCCTATATGGGGACATTCCAATTGGTGTTTTGTAGGCCGTTCGATATGCCCACAATGCATCAGTTAACCTAAGGGACCAATCCTTTTGAGATGGATTGACAGTTTTTTCAAGGATGGTCTTGATTTCTCTGTTGGAAATCTCAACTTGTCCACTTATTTGTGGATGATATGGTGTACCGACCTTGTGGGTGATGTTGTACTTCCTCGCAAAGGCTTTAAAAATTCTATTGCAAAAATGTTTCCCCCCATCACTAATGATAGCACGAGGGGTGCCAAAGCGAGCGAAGACAGACTCCTTAAGAAACTTGATCACTACTTTGTGATCATTGGTCTTACACGCGATAGCCTCAATCCACTTAGATACATAGTCAACAGCTAGGAGTATGTACTGGTGCCTAAATGACATAGGAAAAGGACCCATAAAATCAATACCCCAAACATCAAAGATTTCTATAATTAAGATCGGGTTCAGGGGCATCTCATTTTTTCTTGAAATTTTTTCTAGTCTTTGACATCGGTCACATGCTTTACAATACTCATGTGAGTCATGAAATAGTGTGGGCCAATAGAATCCGCACTGCAAAACCTTTGCAGCCGTCTTTTTACCACTGAAATGACCACCACAATCGTGGTCATGACAAAAGAAAATGACTTTCCGTTGTTCATATTCAGGGATACACCGTCGAATGATCTGATCAGGGCAATATTTAAATAGGTATGGTTCATCCCAGAAATACCACTTCACACGAGCTAGAAAGCGAAATTGCTCCTGTTTGGTCCAAGAGCTGGGCATTTGTTCAGTAACGAGGTAGTTGACTATGTCAGCATACCATGGCACATTGGTATGGAAAATCATCATTAGTTGTTCATCCGGAAAAGTTTAGGATATAGGTAAGGATTCTGCAGATGACTCAACAATCAGTCTGGACAAGTGGTCAGCTACTACATTTTCAGATTTCTTTTTATCTCAAATTTCGAGATCAAATTTCTGGAGCAATAGGATCCAACGAATGAGCCTTGCCTTAGCATCCTTCTTTGTGAGAAGGTACTTAAGGGCGGCATGATCGGAATAAACAAGAACCTTAGATCCTATCAGGTAGGGACGAAATTTATCTAGGGCAAAAACAACTGCCAACAATTCTTTTTCAGTGGTGGAATAGTTGAGTTGGGCGTCATTCAGAGTTTTGCTCGCATAATGAATAACATGGGGAAGCTTCTCTACTCTCTGACCTAAGACAGCACCTATGGCATAATCAGATGCATCACACATGATTTCAAAAGGATGACTCTAATTAGGACACCTTTTGATGGGTGCTGAAGTCAATTCAGACTTCAGTCTTTCAAAAGCAGTTACACAAGTTGGTGAAAAATTGAAAACAGTATCTTTGGCCAACAAATCACATAAGGGTTTTGATATTTTGCTAAAATCCTTGATAAAGCAGCGGTAAAAACCCGCATGCCCTAAAAATGATCGAATTTTCCTAATAGTCTTAGGAGGTGGCAATTTAGCAATTAATTCTACTTTGGCCTTATCCACCTCAATTCCCCTTTGTGACACAATGTGTCCTAAAACAATACCTGATTCTACCATGAAATGACACTTCTTCCAGTTAAGAACTAAGTTTTTCTCTTTACAGCGTTCTACAACAAGTGTCAAGTGGTGCAGACATTCATCAAAATTGGATCAAAATACAGAAAAATCATCCATGAAAACTTCTAAAAATTTCTCTACCATGTTGGAGAAAATACTCATCATACACCGTTGGAATATAGCTGGTGCATTGCATAGCCCAAAAGGCATGCGGCGATAGGCAAAAGTGCCATAAGGACAAGTGAATGTGGTTTTCTCTTGATCCTCACGTGCGATAGGGACTTGGTTATATCCAGAATAACCATCGAGGAAACAGTAATGGAAGTGGCCAGCTAGCCGTTCTAGCATTTGATCGATGAAGGGTAGAGGAAAATGGTCTTTCCTAGTCATGGCATTAAGCTTCCTATAGTCGATGCATACTCGCCATCCCGTTTGGACTCGAGTAGGGACTAACTCATTGTGATCATTTTTCACCACAGTGATGCCAGACTTTTTAGGTACGACTTGAACTGGGCTTACCCACTGACTATCAGAAATAGGATATATAATCCCTGCATCTAAAAGCTTGATGACCTCAGCTCGAACTACGTCCTTCATGATTGGATTAAGTCGCCTTTGTGGTTCTCTAGAGATTTTTGCATCTTCTTCTAGATGGATTTTATGTTGGACCACAGAAGGACTAATCCCCTTAATATCAGCTATAGACCAACCGATAGCTTCCTGATTCTTCCGAAGGATACTTAACAGCTTCTCTTCCTGTTCTTTAGTCAGATTTGATGCAATTATAACAGGTAAGGTCTTGTTTTCTCCAAGAAATGCATACTTCAAATTTTCGGAAAGGTCTTTAAGTTCTAGTTGCGGAGGTTTGAGATTGGATGACACTTGATGAGATTCTGAAATAGGCAATGATTCAAACTTGGTGGCCCATCTGCTAGTATCCATCACAGGAATGGAATCTAACAATGCATTAATCTCTTGACTTGACTCACAATCTTGACCAAAATTAGCCAAACATCTTTCTAATGGGTCAGAATAAGTTGACTCTTCAAAAGAACTACTAATTATGTTCTCAATCATGTGAATTTCTTTCAAATCATCCATCTCAGTTGATTGACTACTACTATGAAAAACATTGAGCTGTACAGTCATGTTCCCAAAGGCTAGAGTCATTATTCCATTTCGGTAACTAATCACAGCATTTGAAGTGGCCAAAAATGGTCTACCTAGGATCACTGGGATGTGACTTTCTAGATTTTTTACTAGTTCAGTTTCAAGGACTACAAAATCCACAGGGTAGTAGAATTCATTAACTTTTACAATCACATCTTCCACAATTTTTTTGGGATACTTTACCGTCCTATCTGCTAACGAAAGAGTGATGTTTGTGGGTTTTAATTCCCCCAAGCCCAACTCTGTGTAAACAGAATAGGGTAACAGGTTCACACTAGCTTCTAAATCTAGAAGAGCTCTCTGAATGATGGTTTCTCCTATTTTAATTTCAACAGTGGGGCAACCAGGGTCCTTGTATTTTGGGGCAATCTGTTGTTGAATAAGAGATGAGGCTTGTGCAGCCATAACAGCTTGCCTAGGAATACTGGTTTTTCTTTTTACCGTGGTCAGGTCTTTTAAGAATTTTGTATAGGAGGAGATCTGTCTGATGGCATCTAGGAAGGGTAAATTTATTTGAACATTTTTAAAGACTTCCATGATTTCATCATACTGAGAATTTTTCTTTGAGTCTTGTAGTCTACTAGGAAAGGGAGCCTTGGGTGTATATGTCTCTATTGGTTTCTCCTCTATTCCTTGTGTTCCCTGTTCTTGTGCCTTTTTCTGGATGGGGTTTGGTTCATAATTTTTTTCTTTTTCTTGCACAGGAAGTTAGACTTTGTTGTCCACTTGCTTGCCAGACCATAAAGTGGTAATTGCCTGAACTTTATGGGTAGGGTTTTCATTAGAATCAATCTGAAACTGGCCTCTCGGCCCTTGATTCTGTTGCCTACTAGGGTTAGGCACTGGCTGACTAGGTAGTTCACCTTTCTTTCTATTCCCTAGAGAGTTTGCTATTTGACTTAGACTAACCTCAAGTTTTGCAATCGCTTGCGCATGGAATTGGTTAGTCTGGGTTTGAGCCATATTGGTCTGTTGTTGCTGTTGGATGAAGTCTTGTTGCTGCTTCATCATGATAGCCATCATGGCTTCCAATGATGTAGTTTGCTGAGGGATAGGGACACTATAAGTAGGAATAGGTAGAGCCAATGATTGGTTTATTTGTGAGGGACCTATCGTGAAAAAATTCTTCTGAAAACCTGGTGGACCACCTTGATGTTGAATAGGTTCATTTTGCTTGTATGAGAAATTTGGGTGGAACCTATTATCAGGGTGGTAGACTGGGTTGAATGAATTGGGAGTGGGCTTCTTGAAGGCACTATATGAGTTTAGAGCATTTGCCTGCTCAGCCTTAATGTTGGATAAACTAGGACAACACTCTACTAGATGCTCAGAACTGTTACACAAGATACATAAATTTTGTGACTCGTGATCCACTTTCATGACGGGATGTAACTCTTTATATGAACTTGAGCTAGTGGAAACAGTGAAAGCATCAAACTTTTTGCTTAAGTTGTTCATTCCAGTCACCAGATTGGACATGACATTTTTTAGTTCTGGGTCTGCTATCATTTCATAATTGCCTGGTTTTCTAGACCCGAACTCATCTCTATTTACTTCCTCACCATAGCTACTCCAATTTTGGGCGTTCTCGGCTAAGTTAACAAGAAATTCATATGCTTGATCCGAGGTTTGGTTCATGAACCTACCTTTGTGCATGGACTCGATCATGTTTCTATGTACCGGAGGTAGTCCTTTATAATAGAAATGTACTAAATCAGCCTTGTCAAGCCCATGGTGCGGGCACTTGACCAAAAGATCATGGAATCTTTCCCAAAGTTGGGAAAATTCCTCCTCAGATTTTTCTCTAAAAGTTCTGATGGCATCCTTAATTTTTTCAGTTTTTACCATGGGATAGAACTTAGCCATAAACTTCCTAGATAGTTGTTCCCATGATGTGATGGAATTTGAAGCAAGGGAATACAGCCATGCAGCAGCACGATCCTCTAAAGTCATGGGAAACAACCTTAATTTAATACCCTCTTCATCTAAGTTTTGATTTCTAAACGTTTGACATATTGTCAAAAATTTGTTTAGATGAATGTAGGATTGTTCACTCTCGAACCCATGAAACTTGGGTAACATGTTTATTGTTGCAGCCCGAATCTCAAATTGGCTGCATTATTGATTGGTAATACTATGCAAGTAGGGGGACTAGCAGATGCGGGTGCGAACAACTCATTCAAAGTTCTAATGTGTTCACCCATTGTAGAGATCGACGGTTGGTTTACAGTTCGCAGGTTGTGATGAAAAGTTCTGTCAATCTCAGGATCAAATGGGGTTAACTTATCCCTTAATGACCTTCTACCATGCATACATTTTCCACAACTTAATTAGACTCGATTTTTAAACGAAATCCTAAAAGATAAGAAGAAGGGCTAGACCAAGGTGACCACAATCAACACCACACAATGGATTGGCTCTTTAATCTTGAGGTTAAAGAAGGTTTAATAGCTTTTAATCTAGTTGCACAGAGATTTATCAGGTTAAAAAGTTCTTGAAATTCTCTCCTAGATTAGACAGCTCCTAATCTCCCTTTCAGATTAAGCTTGAGCTTACCAGTTAAGCGATCCAGTAACCAGTTACCAGGAAAGTCCCGGGGTGTGCGGTGGTGCCAGAAGGGATACACCGATACCACAATACCCGTAACAGTTCTCACTGTTGAAAAACTTTCCTAGACATCACCAATTACTAAATTCTCACTGGAGTGGCTTTCAGCCGCTTCTTTGCAAGAGCCTAATTGAGCTCGAAAACCCTAAGGCCAACGTCTAATTTGATTTTAAATTTAATTTGGCTTAGGATATGGATGCAAGGTGGTGATTTTTGGGCTAAGGACAGGTAATGACTTCCCGACCTTATCTTTTTAATGGGTTTTGCCCTTAAATTCTTTTATGCAAATGCTTAATACTAAATGCAGCAAATATTCAATGATTTTTTTAAAGTTTATGGAATGTCATTAGGTTGTCCTGATTAAATGAGCAAACAATTTTTTTTTAATTTTTAATTTTTATTTTTTTATATTTTTTTTAAATTTTTTTATATATTTTTTAAATTTTTTTATATAGCAATAACTGGAATGTAAACTAAACACAATCCTTATGTGTCAGTCAATCTCCGAATGCCCGTTGAATAAGCTCTGGAGATTACTCCGTGAGGAGTCCCAATAGAGGTATGATAACCTTGGGGAATTGCACCCTATCAATTACTAGCAAAAATAATATATTTTTTTGATTTAATTAATTTTTTTTAACTTGTTTTTTTTAATTTAAATTTCAAATTTTGAATCACAGAATTCAAATTTTGAATTTAAATTTTTGAATTTTGGAAAAAAAATTTCAAATTTTTTTTTACTCTTTTTTTAGAAAACTTTAAATTTCGAATTTTAAATTTTCGAATTTAATAACTACGAAATTATTAACTAAAAATAATCAAAATAAGAAAAATTAATAAAAATAAAAACTTACTACCGGAGTGCGTTCACTTCGGGCATCCAAAATCCGATTTGATCTTCGTGATTGTTCTTGCTTCTCGATTTGCCTCCCCGGCAA
Source organism: Phoenix dactylifera (assembly GCF_009389715.1). Classification (NCBI taxonomy): domain Eukaryota; kingdom Viridiplantae; phylum Streptophyta; class Magnoliopsida; order Arecales; family Arecaceae; genus Phoenix; species Phoenix dactylifera. The sequence goes on along the minus strand of NW_024067673.1, from coordinate 1,910,229 downwards.
CGACGCCAAAATTCTGTTGTGCGATTCCTGTTTACTTAAAAATATGCTAAACAGATCGTTGTTAGAACCGACAAACAAAGTTTAAATTAATTTAACTCTTACCTGTTCTACTCGAAGAATAGTGGTCGTAAGAGGTCGATCCACAGGGAGGCAATTGGAGTTGCATAAAAATTAAAATATTCACTTGGATTCGAAATCGATTCTTGAATAACGAAAGAAAAACCTTACATTGGAGATGTTGAATGATTCTCTGGGCTGCCAGAGAATATTTTCTAATTGAAATTAACTATAAGACAGGTAGTCAGATTCAAAGAGCATTTATGTATTTAACTAATTAAAGAAAAGCTTTAACATAAATTAAAATGGATGAAAACAGTGTTAGAAAAATTGTAGACTGGAATATAGATTGCATGAAAGAGGATTTAATGGATTGCAGAACAGAAATTAAAATTGCAGAATAAATATAACTTTCTACCCAAATAAACTCTCAAAAATTAAAACTCAAAACAAAACCTAAAATAAAACTAAAAATAAGAACAATATGCTTTCAAACTCAAAATATACTTCTCAATAAAAACTTTCAACTAAAGTACAACTAAAACAAAAAAAAATACATTGCTCTCCTAAATAAAAAACTAAACTCAAACCGAAAAACTGAAAAAAAATTGCAATGCTCTGTTTTCAATGAAGTTGAAAACAGAGCAATGCCTTCTCTCTTTCTCCCTCGTCCGCCTCTTCCCCTGTTTCTTTGGACAAACTGAAGCAGCCGAACTCCTTCTTCTTCCTTCGACCAGCCGGCTAAGCCGAACTCCTTCTTCTTCCTTGGACCAGCCAGCCACCACCCCAACCGAGCACACCTCCTCCCTACTCTGTTTCCTCTCCCCCTCCCTCACACCTTCCCGATGGCCTCTTCTTATAGGAGTCTTGGAAATGCGTTGAAGACGTGTTGGAGATCTGCCTCGCTGGGGGAGATCTTTGCCACGCACGGATGGAGTTGGATGCGGTGCGGGATGCAGTGAGATGGACGGCTGCGAGGCGGGGATGACTCGGTCGGACGCCTGATGCGGAAGGGGCGGATGGCTGGGATTTCGGCCGCGTGAAGAATGTGGTCGCGGGGATTCCAGGGGGGTAGATCCGTGGATGATGAGCACGGAGGAGGGGCTGAACCGGCTGTGGGGCGCTGGTATTTCGGGATGCTTCACGGCCGGCCGCGAGATCTCGGGAGGAGCCGATCATGAACGCGTTGCTCGGGGGTTGCTGAAAATCCGCTGCTGTGGCCGGAAGAGGGGGAGATGGGGATGCTGCTTGGATCACGGCTTGCATCACGGGAAGCTTGGATTCCGGGAGAGGCTGATCTGGATGCTTTGTGCTGTGATTCCGTTGAGGACGGACGGCTGCAAGGCGGGGATGATGCGGACGGCTGGCTGGACACGCTGGGATGAAGCTTGGGAAGATGTGGCCGCGGGATGGTGCTCTGATTGCTGAGATGGGGGAAACGTGCCATGCATGACACGCTGGCTGGCACGGGGATGACGCTGGCTTGTGCCATGCATGGGTTAAGTTGGTGCCATACCAGAATCAATGATACGCTGATGCACGCGATTGGGAGATGGAATCAAAGTTGGGTTGAGACAACGGTGGGATGGCAGCCGGTAGTGACTCGACTCCATCAGGGTGATGGCCGTGGGAATTAAGAGAAGTCAGATGTAGTTGGGCTCGGTTGAACTTGGACATGGAATGTGGGATGCTTGCACAAATAAAACATTAATTAGTTAATTTTATTTTAAATGATTAGCTAAAATACTAATTAAAATGACCTGACGATTGCACTTTTGTGCTCTCATCAAGCGGCATGATCGGAATAAAGAAGAACCTTAGATCCTATCAGGTAGGGGCGAAATTTATCTAGGGCAAAAACAACTACCAACAATTCTTTTTCAGTGGTGGAATAGTTGAGTTGGGCGTCATTCAGAGTTTTCCTTGCATAATGAATCACATGGGGAAGCTTCCCCACTCGCTGACCTAGGACGGCACCTATTGCATAGTCAGATGCATCACACATGATTTCAAATGGTAGATTCCAATCAGGGGACCTTATGATGGGTGCTGAGTTTAGTTCAGACTTCAGTCTTTCGAAAGCAGTTATACAAATCGGCGAAAAATTAAAAATAGCATCTTTCGCCAACAGATCGCATAAGGATTTCGACAATTTACTGAAATCCTTGATAAAGCGGCGGTAAAAACCCGCATGCCCTAAAAAGGATCTGACTTCCCTAACAATTTTGGGAGGTGGTAACTTGGTAATTAATTCTACTTTGGCTTTATCCACCTTGATTCCCCTTTGTGACACAATGTGTCCCAAAATAATACCTGATTGGACCATAAAATGATATTTTTCCCAGTTAAGAACTAAATTTTTCTCTTTGCATCGTTCTACAACAAGGGTCAAGTGATGGAGACATTCATTAAAATTAGATCCGAATACAGAAAAATCATCCATAAAAACTTCTAAAAATTTCTCCACCATGTCGGAGAAAATGCTCATTATACACCGTTGGAATGCAGCCGGTGCATTGCATAACCCAAAAGGCATGTGACGATAGGCAAAAGTGCCATAAGGACAGGTGAATATGATTTTCTCTTGATCCTCACGTGCAATTGGAACTTGGTTATATCCAGAATAACCATCAAGAAAATAGTAATGAGAGTGGACAGTTAGACGTCCTAATATTTGGTCAATGAAAGGTAGTGGGAAGTGGTCTTTCCTAGTCATAGCATTCAGCTTTCTGTAGTCGATGCACACTCGCCATCCAATTTGGATTCGAGTTGGGACTAACTCATTTTGGTCATTCTTGATCACAGTAATTCCAGATTTCTTGGGTACGACTTGAACTGGGCTCACCCACTGGCTATCAGAAATAGGATATATAATCCCTGCATCTAAGAGTTTAATGATGTCAGCTAGAACCACATCCTTCATGACTGGGTTAAGTCGCCTTTGTGGTTCTCTAGAGGTTTTTGCATCCTCTTCTAGATGAATTTTATGTTGGACCACAGAAGGGCTAATCCCCTTAATATTAGCTATAAACCAGCCGATCGCTTCTTGATTTTTTTGAAGGATATTTAACAACTTCTCTTCCTGTTCTTTAGTTAAATTTGATACAATAATAACAGGTAAGGTGTTGTTGTCCCCTAGAAATGCATATTTTAGGTTTTCAGACAGATCTTTAAGTTCAAGCTGGGGAGGTTTGACACTTGAAGGTACTAGCTGGGATTCAGGTATAGGTAATGATTCAAATTTAGTAGCCCATCTGCTAGTATCCATTACAGGAATGGAATCTAGTAATGCATTAACCTCCTGATTCGACTCTCCTTCCTCACAATCTTGACTGAATTGGGCCAAACATCTTTCTAGTGGATCAGAATAACTTGATTCCTCGAAGGACTTGCTGATTATGTTTTCAATCATGTGAATTTCTTCTAAATCGTCCATCTCAGATGGTTGATTACTACTGTGAAAGACATTGAGTTGGACGGTCAAGTTTCCAAATGCTAAGGTCATTATCCCATTTCGGCAACTGATCACAGCATTTGAAGTGGCCAAAAATGGTATACCAAGGATTACCGGGATGTGACTACCTGGGTTTTTCACTGGTTCAGTTTCGAGGACTACAAAATCCACAGGGTAGTAAAACTCATTTACCTTTATAATTACATCCTCTACAATTCCCTTAGGATACTTCACAGTCCTATCTGCTAATGACAAAGTAATGTTTGTGGGCTTTAATTCTCCCAAACCTAGTTCGGTGTAGACAGATTAGGGTAATAGGTTTACACTTGCTCCTAAGTCTAATAGGGCTCTCCGAATTATGGTTTCTCCTATTTTAATTTCAACAATGGGGCAACCAGGGTCCTTGTATTTTGGGGCAATCTGTTGTTGAATAAGAGATGAGGCTTGTGCCGCCATCAAAGCTTGCCTAGGAATACTGGTTTTCCTTTTCACCGTGGTTAAGTCTTTTAAGAATTTTGTATAGGAGGGGATCTGTCTGATGGCATCTAGGAAGGGTAAATTTATTTGGACATTTTTAAAGACTTCCATGATTTCATCGTACTGAGATTTTTTCTTTGAGTCTTGTAGTCTACTAGGAAAGGGAGCCTTGGGTGTGTACGTCTCTATTGGTTTCTCCTCTATTTCTTGTGTTCCCTGTTCTTGTGCCTTTTTCTGGGTGGGGTTTGGTTCATGCTTTTCTTCTTTTTCTTGCACAGGAAGTTGGACTTTGTTGTCCACTTGCTTGCCAGACCGTAAAGTGGTAATTACCTGGACTTCATGGGTAGGGTTTCCATTAGAATCAATCTAAAACTGGCCTCTCGGCCCTTGATTCTGTTGCCTACTAGGGTTAGGCACTGGCTGACTGGGCAATTCACCTCTCTTCCTATCCCCTAGAGAGTTAGCTATTTGGCTCAGACTAACCTCAAGTTTTGCAATCGCTTGCGCATGAAATTGGTTAGTCTGGGTTTGAGCCATGTTGGTCTGTTGTTGTTGTTGGATGAAGTCTTATTGCTGCTTCATAATGTTAGCCATCATGGCTTCCAATGATGTAGTTTGCTGAGGGATAGGGGCATTATAAGGAGGTACAGATGGAACCAAAGGTTGGTTCATTTGTGATGGACCTATTCTGGAAAAATTCTTCTGAAAACCTGGTGGACCACCTTGATGCTGAATAGGTTCATTTTGCTTGTATGAGAAATTTGGGTGGAACCTATTATCAGGGTGGTAGACTGGGCTGAATAAATTGGGAGTGGGCTTCTTCAAGGCACTATATGAGTTTAGAGCATTTGCCTGCTCAGCCTTAATGTTGGGTAAACTAGGACAACACTCCACTAGATGCTCAGAACTGTTACACAAGATACATAAACTTTGTGATTCGTGATCCACTTTCATGATGGGATTTAACTCTTTATATGAACTTGAGCTAGTGAAAATAGTGAAAGCATCAAACTTTTTGCTTAAGTTGTTCATTCTAGTCACCAGATTAGACATGACATTTTTTAGTTCTGGGTCTGCTTTCATTTCATAATTGCCTGATTTTCTAGATCCGAACTCATCTCTATTTACTTCCTCACCATAGCTACTCCAATTTTGGGCGTTCTCGGCTAAGTCAACAAGAAATTCATAGGCTTGATCTGGGGTTTGGTTCATGAACCTACCTTTGTGCATGGACTCGATCATGTTTCTATGTGCCGGAGGTAATCTTTTATAAAAGAAATGTACTAGATCAGCCTTTCTCAAGCCCATGGTGCGGGCACTTGACCAAAAGATCATGGAATCTTTCTCAAAGTTGGGAAAATTCCTCTTCAGATTTTCCTCTAAAAGTTCTGATGGCATCCTTAATTTTTTCAGTTTTTACCATGGGATAGAACTTAGCCATGAACTTCCTAGATAGTTGTTCCCATGATGTGATGAAATTAGAAGCAAGAGAATACAGCCATGCAGCGGCACGATCCTCTAAAGTCATGGGAAACAACCTTAATTTAATACCCTCTTCATCTAAGTTTTGATTTCTAAATGTTTGACAGATTGTCAAAAATTTGTTTAGATGAATGTAGGGTTGTTCACTCTCGAACCCATGAAACTTGGGTAACATATTTATTGTTGCAACCCGAATTTCGAATTGGGCTGCATTATTAATTGGTAATACTATGCAAGTAGGGGGACTAGCAGATGCGGGTGCGAACAACTCATTCAAAGTTCTAATGTGTTCACCCATTGTAGAGATTGACAGTTGGTTTACAGTTCGCAAGTTGTGATGAAAAGTTCTGTCAATCTCAGGATCAAATGGGGTTAACTTATCCCTTAATGACCTTCTACCATGCATACATTATCAACATTTCATTAGATTTGACTCCTACAATGAACGAAATCTTAAAAGAAGAGAAGGGCTAGACACAGATGACCACAACCAACACCACACAACAATTTAACCCTATTAGTCTTAGAATTAAGTGAGGTTTAGTAGCTTCTTAAATCTAGTTGCACGGAGATTTATCGGTTAAAAAATTCCTAAAATTCTCTCTAGATTAGACAGCTCCTAATCTCCCTTTCAGATTAAGCTTGAGCTTACCAGTTAAGCGATCCAGTAACCAGCGACCAGAAAAGTCTCGGGGTGTGTGGTGGTGCCAGAAGGGATACACTGATACCACAATACTTGTAACAGTTTTCACTGTTGTAAAAATTTCCTAGACATCACCAATTACTAAATTTTCACTGAAGTGGCTTTCAGCCGCTTCTTTCCAAGAGCCTAATTGAGCTCGAAAACCCTAAGGCCAACGTCTAATTTGATTTTAATTTAATTTGGCTTAGGATATGCATGCGAGGTGGTGATTTTTGGACTAAGGACAGGTAATGACTTCCTGACCTTATCTTTTTAATGAATTTTGCCCTTAAATTATTTTATGCAAATGCTTAATACTAAATGCAGCAAATAATCAATAATTTTTAAAGTTTATGCAATGTCATTAGGTTGTACTGATTAAATGAGCAAACAATTTTTTTTAATTTTTTTTTAATTTTTTAATTTTTAATTTTTATATAGCAATAACTTGAATGTAAACTAAACACAATCCTTATGCGTTAGTCAATCTCCGAATACCCGTGGAATAAGTTCTGGAGATTACTCCGTGAGGAGTCCCAATAGAGGTATGATAACCTCGGAGGATTGCACCCTATCAATTACTAGCAAAAATAAAAAAAATTGATTTAATTTTTTTCTTTTAAATTTCAAATTTCGAATCTCAGAATTCAAATTTTGAATTTAAAATTTTTTTTAATTTTTTTTAATTTTAATTTTTTTTTGAATTTTTAAATTTTGAATTTCAAATTTCAAAATTTAATAACTACGAAATTATTAACTAGAAATTATCAAAATAAGAAAAATTAATAAAAATGAAAATAAAAACTTACTACCGGAGTGCGTTCACTTCGAGCATCTAAAATTTGATTTGATCTTCGTGATCGTTCTTGCTTCTCGATTTGCCTCCCCGGCAACAGCGCCAAAATTCTGTTCGTCCTTTCCTGTCTAACTAAAAATTATGCTAAACAGATCATTGTTAGAACCGACAAATAAAGTTAAAATTAATTTAACTCTTACCTGTTCTACTCGAAGAATAGTGGTCGTAAGAGGTCGATCCACAGGGAGGCGATTGGAGTTGCATAAAAATTAAAACATTCACTTGGATTCGAAACCGATTTTTGAATAACGAAAGAAAAACCTTACGTTGGAGATGTTGAATGATTCTCTGGGCTACCAGAGAATGTTTTTTAATTGAAATTAACTACAAGACAGGTAGTCAGATTCAAAGAGCATTTATGTATTTAACTAATTAGAGAAAAACTTTGATATAAATTAAAATGGATGAAAACAGTGTTAGAAAAATTGCAGACTAGAATATAGATTGCATGAAAGAGGATTTAATGGATTGCAGAATAGAAATTAAAATTGCAGAATAAATATAACTTTCTACCCAAATAAACTCTCAAAAATTAAAACTCAAAACAAAACCTAAAATAAAACTAAAAATAAGAACAATATGCTTTCAAACTCAAAATATACTTCTCAATAAAAACTTTCAACTAAAGTACAACTAAAACAAAAAAATACATTGCTCTCCTAAATAAAAAAAAAACTAAACTCAAACCGAAAATTTAAAAAAATTGCAATGCTCTGTTTTCAATGAAGTTGAAAACAGAGTAAGGCCTTCTCTCTTTCTCCCTCGTCCGCCTCTTCCCCTGTTTCTTTGGCCCTCCACCGAGCTCCCCTCTTCTCTCCTCTCCCTTCTCCTTGGCCTCCACCTCCCTTCTTATAGCCCTTGGAGACGCTGAAGGCTGGGAGGAGCAGATCCGTGGACAGGTGCTGAAATCGGGCGTGGGAGGCTGGGGATGCTGCGGGATCGACGGGATGACGCCATTCACAGACGCGGTGCTTGGGGAATGTTTCTTATTTCCTTCTTTCGTTGATTTGGGAGGTGCATGCGGACGGGATGCTCGCATGGAAGCGGAAGGTGGGGACGCGCTGGCAGTGACGGCTCCGAGATGGCTGGGCTCACGGAAGTGGGGTTTCCTTCTTTGGGTGCCGGATTGGGGCGTTCATGGCATGGGCGAGCTGGCAGCGACGGGAGAAGAGGAGGAAACGATCACGGCTTGCTTCTTCAGGCCATGCTGGGATCACGGAAGAGGGGTTGGCCGCTAGGATTTTGATCGCGTAAGGAAGGAGATCACGGCTTGATGAGCATTGGGAGATCGCTGGGTCGGAGGAATCCTTTCTTCTCCCATTCTTTCGCACGGGGTGAAGCTGGAATGTGCTGTGGGGAAGATGGGCTGATATGGAATACGAGCGGGATCGCTGGGAAGTGCTGGGATGCTGCTGTGATCGTGGTTGAGGGGCTGGAGCCGCGTTGGGTGCAAGGAAGGAAGGCATGGATGACGCTGATCTGGGAAGGATGCGGAATCACGGAAGAGCTGGGATCTTCCGTGATGGCTGGGAGGAACAAACGGACCGGCTGGGATGCCGGATTGATTGTTGATGGCCGGATCGCGGAGCAGGAAGATGGCAGACGGGCGCGGGATTCGTGGAGGGCGTCGTGGGACTGCTGCTGGGAGGAGCGGACGTGGGAGGCTGACGTGGCTTGCTGATTTGGGAGGCTTGGAAGAGGGGCTGAAGCTGGGGGGAGCTGATCTGGATCATTGGATGCGGACACGGAGATGCTCGCGATGTTGTGATGTATCGCGGGATGAAGTCAGGATGTGCAGGCCCTGGAAGATGCTGGCTTGACTTGAGCTCAGGCTGCCGGGCATTGGGCTCAAACCCAATATTATTGGGTTTCTTGGATTACTTGCACTCAAACACAAATACAACATTAATTAGTTAATTTTATTTATTAATGATTAGCTATAATACTAATTAAGATGGTATGACGATTGCATTTTTGTGCTCTCATCATTCTCCCGTCTTGTCGAGATCGAAATTTAGGCGTTTGATTGCCCAATAGGCCTTGTGTTCTAACTCGACAGGTAAATAGCAAGCCTTGCCATAGACAATCCTATATGGGGACATTCCAATTGGTGTTTTGTAGGCCGTTCGATATGCCCACAATTTATCTGTTAACCTAAGGGACCAATCTTTTCGAGATGGATTGACAGTTTTCTCAGGGATGGTCTTGATTTCTCTGTTGGAAATCTCAACTTGTCCACTCGTTTATGGATGATATGGTGTACCGACCTTGTAGATGATATTGTCCTTCCTAGCAAGGGCTTTAAAAATTCTATTGCAAAAATGTTTCCCCCCATCACTAATGATAGCACGAGGGGTGCCAAAGCGAGCGAAGACAGACTCCTTAAGAAACTTGATCACTACTTTGTGATCATTAGTCTTACATGTGATAGCCTCAATCCACTTGGACACATAGTCAACAGCTAGGAGTATGTACTGGTGCCCAAATGACATAGAAAAAGGACTCATAAAATCAATACCCCAAACATCAAAGATTTCTACAATTAAGATCGGGTTCAGGGGCATCTCATTTTTTCTTGAAATTTTTTCTAGTCTTTGACATCGGTCACATGCTTTACAATACTTATGTGAGTCATGAAATAGTGTGGCCCAATAGAATCCGCACTGCAAAACCTTTACAGCCGTCTTTTTACCACTGAAATGACCACCACAAGCATGGTCATGACAAAAGGAAAGGACTTTTCTTTGTTCGTATTCAGGGATGCACCGTCGGATGATCTGATCAGGGCAATATTTAAATAGGTATGGTTCATCCCAAAAATACCACTTCACACGAGCTAGGAAGCAAAATTGCTCCTGTTTGGTCCAAGAGCTGGGCATTTGTTCAGTAACGAGGTAGTTGACTATGTCAGCATACCATGGAACATTGGTATGGGAAATCATCATTAATTGTTCATCAGAGAAGGTCTCGAATACGGGCATGGATTCTCCAGATGATTCAACAATTAATCTGGACAAGTGGCCAGCTACAACATTTTCAGATCCCTTTTTATCTCGTATTTCAAGATCAAATTTCTGGAGCAACAGGATCCAACGAATGAGTCTTGCCTTGGCATCCTTTTTTGTGAGAAGGTACTTAAGGGCGGCATGATCAGAATAAATAAGGACCTTGGATCCTATCAAATAGGGACGAAATTTGTCAAGGGAAAAGACAACAGCCAACAACTCTTTTTTAATGGTAGAATAGTTAAGTTGGGTGTCATTCAGAGTTTTGCTCGCATAATGAATCACATGGGGAAGCTTTCCCACTCGCTGACCTAGAACGACACCTATTGCATAATCAGATGCAGCACACATGATTTCAAATGGCAGATTCCAATCAGGAGACCTTATGATGGGTGCTGAGGTTAGTTCAGACTTCAGTCTTTCGAAAACAGTTATACAAATTGGTGAAAAATTAAAAATAGCATCTTTCGCCAGCAGATCATATAAGGGTTTCGACAATTTACTGAAATTCTTGATAAAGCGGCGGTAAAAACCTGCATGCCCTAAAAAGGATCTGACTTTCCTAACAGTTTTGGAAGGTGGTAACTTAGCAATTAATTCTACTTTGGCTTTATCCACCTCAATTTTCCTTTGTGACACAATGTGTCCCAAAACAATACCTGATTAGACCATAAAATGACATTTTTCCCGGTTAAGAACTAAATTTTTCTTTTTACATCGTTCTATAACAAGGGTCAAGTGATGGAGACATTCATTAAAATTAGATCCAAATATAAAAAGTCATCCATAAAAACTTCTAAAAATTTCTCCACCATGTCGGAGAAAATACTCATCATACACCGCTGGAATGTAGCCGGTGCATTGCATAGCCCAAAAGGCATGCGATGATAGGCAAAAGTGCCATAAGGACAGGTGAATGTGGTTTTCTGTTGATCCTCACATGCAATTGGAACTTGGTTATATCCAGAATAACCATCAAGGAAACAGTAATGAGAGTGGCCAGCTAGACGTTCTAACATTTGGTCAATGAAGGATAGTGGAAAGTAGTCTTTCCTAGTCATGGCGTTCAGCTTTCTGTAGTCGATGCATACTTGCCATCCCGTTTGGACTCGAGTAGGGACTAACTTATTGTGATCATTTTTTACCACACTGATGCCAGACTTTTTGGGTACGACTTGAACTGGGCTTACCCACTGACTATCAGAAATAGGATATATAATCACTGCATCTAAAAGCTTGATGACCTCGGCTCGAATTACGTCCTTCATGATTGGATTAAGTCGCCTTTGTGGTTCTCTAGAGTTTTTGCATCTTCTTCTAGATGGATTTTATGTTGGACCACAGAAGGACTAATCTCCTTAATATCAGCTATAGACCAACCGATAGCTTCCTGATTCTTCCGAAGGATACTTAACAACTTCTCTTCCTGTTCTTTAGTCAGATTCGATGCAATTATAACAGGTAAGGTCTTGTTGTCTCCAAGAAATGCATACTTTAAGCTTTCGGGAAGGTCTTTAAGTTCTAGCTGGGGAGGTTTGACATTGTATGGCACTAGCTGAGATTCCGAAATAGGCAATGATTCAAACTTGGTGGCCCATCTGCTAGTATCCATCACAGGAATGGAATCTAACAATGCATTAACCTCCTGACTTAATTCTCAATATTGACCGAAATTAGACAAACATCTTTCTAATGGATCAGAATAATTTGACTCTTCAAAAGAATTGCTAATTATGTTCTCAATCATGTGAATTTCTTCCAAATCGTCCATCTCAGTTGACTGACTACTACTGTGAAAAATATTGAGCTGGACAGTCATGTTCCCAAATGCTAAGGTCATTATCCCATTTCGGCAACTTATCACAGCATTTGACGTGGCCAAAAATGCTCTGCCTAGGATTACTGGGATGTGACTACCTGAATTTTTCACTGGTTCAGTTTCTAGGAATACAAAATCCACAGAATAGTAAAACTCATTTACCTTTACAATTACATCCTCTACAATTCCCTTAGGATACTTCACAGTCCTATCTGCTAATGACAAAGTAATGTTTGTGGGCTTTAATTCCTCCAAACCTAGTTCGGTGTAGACAGAATAGGGTTACAGGTTTACACTAGCTCCTAAATCTAGAAGAGCTCTCCGAATGATGGTTTCTCCTATTTTAATTTCAACAGTGGGGCAACCAGGGTCCTTGTATTTTGGGGCAATCTGTTGTTGAATAAGAGATGAGGCTTGTGCCGCCATCACAGCTTGCTTAGGAATACTGATTTTCCTTTTCACCGTGGTTAGGTCTTTTAAGAATTTTGTATAGGAGGGGATCTGTCTGATGGCATCTAGGAAGGGTAAATTTATTTGGACATTTTAAAGACTTCCATGATTTCATCGTATTGAGATTTTTTCTTTGAGTCTTGTAGTCTACTAGGAAAGGGAGCCTTGGGTGTGTACGTCTCTATTGGTTTCTCCTCTATTCTTTGTGTTCCCTGTTCTTGTGCCTTTTTCTGAGTGGGGTTCGGTTCCTGTTTTTCTTCTTTTTCTTGTACAGGAAGTTGGACTTTGTTGTCCACTTGCTTGCCAGACCGTAAAGTGGTAATTGCCTGGACTTCATGGGTAGGGTTTCTATTAGAATCAATCTGAAACTGGCCTCTCGGCCCTTGATTTTGTTGCCTACTAGGGTTAGGCCATGGTTGACTAGGTAGTTCACCTTTCTTTCTATCCCCTAGAGTGTTTGCTATTTGGCTCAGACTAACTTCAAGTTTTGCAATTGCTTGCACATGAAATTGGTTAGTCTGGATTTGGGTCATGTTGGTTTGTTGCTGCTGTTGGATAAAATCTTGTTGTTGTTTCATCATATTAGCCATCATGGTTTTTAATGGTGAAGATTGTTGTGGGATAGGGGTATTGTAAGGAGGTACAGATGGAACCAAAGGTTGGTTCATTTGTGTTGGACCTATCCTGGAGAAGTTCCTCTGAAAACCTGGTTGACCACCTTGATGCTGAATAGGTTCATTTGGCTTGTATGAGAAATTTGGGTGGAACCTATTATCAGGATGGTAGACTGGGCTGAATGAATTGGGAGTGGGCTTTTTGAAGGCACTATATGAGTTTAGAGCATTTGCCTGCTTAGCCTTAATGTTGGGTAAACTAGGACAATATTCCACTAAATGCTCAGAACTGTTGCACAAGATACATAGGTCATGTGGCTCGTGTTCCACTTTCATGATGGGATTTAACTCTTTATATGAACTCGAGCTAGTGGAAACAGTGAAAGCATCAAACTTTTTACTTAAGTTGTTCATTCCAGTCACCAGATTGGACATGATATTTTTGAGTTCTGGGCAGCTTTCATTTCATAATTACCTGGTTTTTTAGACCCGAACTCATCTCTATTTACTTCCTCACCATAGCTACTCCAATTTTGGCGTTCTCGACTAAGTCAACAAGAAATTCATAGGCTTGATCCGGGGTTTGGTTCGTGAACCTACCCTTGTGCATGGACTCAATCATGTTTCTATGTGCCGGAGTTAGTCCTTTATAAAAGAAGTGGACCAGATCAGCCTTATCAAGCCCATGGTGCGGGCACTTGACCAAAAGATCATGGAATCTTTCCCAAAGATGGAAGAATTCCTCCTCAGAATTTTCTCTAAAAGTTCTGATGGCATCCTTAATTTTTTCAGTTTTTACCATGGGATAGAACTTAGCCATGAACTTCCTAGATAGTTGTTCCCATGATGTGATGGAATTTGAGGCAAGGGAATATAGCCATGCAGCAGCACGATCCTCTAAAGTCATGGGAAACAACCTTAATTTAATACCCTCTTCATCTAAATTTTGATTTCTAAACATTTGATAGATTGTCAAAAATTTGTTTAGATGAATGTAGGGTTGTTCACTCTCGAACCTATAAAACTTGGTTAACATGTTTATTATTGCAGCCCGAATCTCGAATTGGGCTGCATTATTAATTGGTAATCCTATGCAAGTAGGGGAACTAGCGGATGCGGGTGCAAACAACTCATTCAAAGTTCTAATATGTTCACCCATTGTAGAGATTGACGGTTGGTTTACAGTTCGCAAGTTGTGATGAAAAGTTCTGTCAATCTCAGGATCAAATGGGGTTAACTTATCCCTTAATGACCTTCTACCATGCATACATTATCAACATTTCATTACATTTGACTCCTAAAATGAACGAAATCCTAAGAGAAGAGAAGGGCTAGACACAGATGACCACAACCAACACCACACAACAATTTGACCCTATTAGTCTTAGAATTAAGTGAGATTTAGTAGCTTCTTAAATCTAGTTGCACAGAGATTTTTCAAGTTAAAAAGTTCCTGAAATTTTTTCTAGATTAGACAGCTCCTAATCTCTTTTTCAGATTAAGCTTGAGCTTACCAATTAAGCGATCCAGTAACCAGTGACCAGAAAAGTTTCGGGATGTGTGGTGGTGCTAGAAGGGATACACCGATACCACAATATCCATAATAGTTATCACTGTTGTAAAACTTTTCTAGACATCACCAATTACTAAATTCTCACTGGAGTGGCTTTCAGCCGCTTCTTTCCAAGAGCCTAATTGAGCTCGAAAATTCTAAGACCAACGTCTAATTGATTTTAATTTAATTTGGCTTAGGATATGTATGCAAGGTGGTGATTTTTGGGTTAAGGACAGGTAATGACTTCCTGACCTTATCATTTTAATGGATTTTGCCCTTAAATTATTTTATGCAAATGCTTAATACTAAATGCAGCAAATAATCAATAATTTTTTAAAGTTTAAGCAATGTCATTAGGTTGTACTGATTAAATGAGCAAGCAATTTTTTTTTAAATTATATATATATATATATTTTTAAAAATTTTTATATAGGAATAACTTGAATGTAAACTAAAACTAATCCTTATGCGTCAGTCAATCTCCGAATGCCCGCTGAATAAGCTCTGGAGATTACTTCGTGAGGAGCCCCAATAGAGGTATGATAACCTCGGAGGATTGCACCCGATCAATTACTAGCAATAATAATATTTTTTTAAATTTTTTAACCCTTTTTTTTAAAAATTTAAATTTCAAATTTTAAATTTCAGAATTCAAATTTTGAATTTAAATTTTAGAACTTTAGAATTTTGGAATTTTTTTTCAATTTTTAATTATCTTATTTTTTGAATTTTATTTTTTTTTTAAACTTTAAATTCCGAATTTCAAATTTCAGAATTTAATAACTACAAAATTATAAACTAAAAATAATCAAAACAAGGAAAATTAATAAAAATAAAAATAAAAACTTACTACTGGGAGAATGCGGCTTGCAATCGGGCATGGGAGGCTGCTGTGAATGCATTGGGTCGAGCGGAAGAAGCCGGGAGGATCGTGCGTTGCTGCATCACGTAGGAGGGACGCTGATCACGGGGCTTCACGAGCAGCTGGGTCGCGGATGGAATCTGGAATGCTTCATGGCTGGCCGCAGCGGGATCGATGGGAGGTTGATGGGCGGACGGAAGAAGATGAGATGGGAGGCTGAGACGGGCGACTTGATGCTGGTTGGATCACAGCTGGAGTGAATCGAGAATGGAAGATTGGCTGGCCGCGGGATCACTTGGAGGGCGTCGTGGGATCGCTTGGAGGAGGCTGTGAACTTCCTTCTTTGGGCCAAGAGGGGGACACGATGCAGGGATTTCGGGAGGAGAATCAAGAGGCAGGGGATGCACGGAAATGACTGGATGGGACTTGGCTTCGCAGATGGGTTGGTGTGTAATAACCCCCCAAAATTTTTTTTTTTAAAAAGGGATAGAATAGTCCTTTAAAATTGATATAAGGGGTAAAATTGGAAGGAATCAAAAGTTAATGACATAACTGTAGATCCGTTGAAGTGGCAAGGGCAAAATGGGAATTTTTAGAGTTTGATTTGACTTAAATGGGGGTTGTCTGGCGGTGGGTTGGCTGAGAAGAGGAAATTGAGACAGAGAGGGAGAGGAGGTCTCAGGCGTGGAAACAGAGAGAGGGAAAAAGAGAAGAAGAAGAAAAAGAAGAAGAAGAAGAAGAAAGAGGGAGGGGATTCGAGGTGCAAGGAAGCTCCGGTTGCGCTGCCTGCTGAAGGAAAAAGTGTAGATCTCCTTCCCTTCTACGCAAGGACCCAAGTTTCACAAGAAGAAAAAGGTAAATACCCATCCCTACCTAGTATTCTAAAGAATTTATGCTATAGAAAGGGTAGATGATAGTTGTAAAAGGTGTTAAAAGGGGAAGAATCGGATTTCGACAAATTTTTCCGGCACTACGGAAAAATCGTGTCAAAGTCCCAAATTTGGCAAATTATTTAGGGGGTCAAACGGCCTCCGATAGTGATGCATGTTACCTTTTTGGAATCCCCTATGAGTGTAGAATGTTAGATAAAAATTTCATCAAATTTGGAGTCTGGAAAGTGGATCAAACCCGGGATGAAGTAACCGGCTGTCGGTCCGGGTTACTGTTCATCCGGGTGGAAAATAGGGGATTTCATGCTATAATAGGGTATTAAGCCTAGATCAAGCTAAAAGGGACCTTGTACTCGTGCAAGGGAGTCCCTAATACACATAAATGATGAGTTAATTAATAGAAAAAGAAAAATAGAAAGAAAAGAAACGATTTAGGGAACGGGGGAGTTGAATCAATTAAAGTTCCCTATATTATAATTGGCACGTAGATTATAGCCCTTGATACAAAACTAAATGTATTGTAAATGCATGTCACAGTTGGGCAAAAAGCTAGGGAACAAGAGGAAGAAGTCCCCTGCTGCCTACTGTAAAATTCTAGAGGCGTATCGAGGCCGTGCCGGATTGGCAGGTGAGTGGGAGTCATGTACTTTGCACCATGAGCTTCCTTAATTCATTTTCATGAATGTCGCCAAGTGTGAATTGATTCCACTTGAGCATATTGATTGATATTGTAGTAGATTCCTCTATAATCTTGATTCTCCATGCTTGATTATTCTGTACATGCATTTGAGAAAACATTGAGAGGAATTTCGAGGGGTTGATGAGTAATCAAATTGGATCTAAATTGTGAAATGATTTCTTTTGTAAATTGATTTCATTTCCTCTATTTCAGAGACTTGTAAGTGGTAACCTTGATTATACTCTTTATGAGTAATTAAATTGGATCTGAATTGTGAAATGACTTCTTTTGTAAATTGATTTCATTTCCTCTATTTCAAATACTTGTAAGTGGTAGCCTTGATTATACTCTTTATGAGTAATTAAATTGGATCTGAATTGTGAAATGACTTCTTTTGTAAATTGATTTCATTTTCTCTATTTCAAAGATTTGTAGAGCCCATTTCAGTGGTATATTGAGTTGCATTGCACACCCTTGACCCCTCACTCCCAAACCTGATGTTAGTTTATGATTGGGTCGGAGTCGAGTGAGTGGTAGTCTTAATTATGCTCCTTTTAGTAGAGTATTGGGAGGGTGCATTATGGCATTCATGCATGGCTTGACAGTATCTGCAGGACACCTATAGTCGATGGGGTTGAACATCGGCCTTTGTGCACATAGTAGCCTTCTGGGTGGGCGGAGCCCAGTCCCTTCCTAGGGGGGGACACGGCCCTAGGCGTAGGATTGGCCAGTCCTACGACTTATATTCTGCTTGCCGCCGGGCATAGTAAGACCCCGCGAGGTGCAGTATGGCTTTCCGCGGATGTAGAATTCCCGCGAGGTGCCGTTTAGTATATAGATGTGAGATGGATTTCTGTTCTGGATACTGGCTTGCATTTATATTATCAGTATGGTGTCTTATTCTGCATATGCATGTGATAGTGGGGAGTTGTTGCTGGTTCGCCTGGGGCGTAAAACCCACCTCCCGATAGCTATCTAGCATTTATATTATTGGTATAGTGTCTTATCCTGCATATGCATGTGACAGTAGGGAGTTGTTGCTGGTTCGCCTGGGGCGTAAAACCCACCTCCCAATAGCTGTCTTGTTGATGATTCAGCATATTGACAACTGATTTGTATGTTCCAGCATTATGATCTGTTGAGCATATTCATGAGTAGTATATATGTTTACTCGATTATTCCATATATGCTTCAGATGAGTTGATTGTGATTGTGGTGATATTGATGATTTACTCCATATTCTTTATGTTGAGTTCATGTTCATCTTGTTATTGATCTTGAGACTTCACCTCGAGCCATGATTATATCTTGTCTCATATGCATAGTACTCTCTACTCCACTCACCGAGTATTTATATACTCACTCCCCAGTTTGGTGTTTTTGATTGCAGGGCAGGTATTGTATAGAGAAGAGCAGGATTAGAGATTGCCTGCTAGCTGTGCCGCTCCATAGTATAGTATAGTATAATGTAGATAGAGGTTTATACCTTTTGGTGTATTATAAACCTTCTATTGTATATAGTGCATAGTTACAGTCATAGATCCTGTTGTGGATATGGGTTTGACCATGGATGGATTAGGAAGCAGGTATACATATATATGTGTGCAGATCAGTTGTGTGCCTGTGATAATGTATTGCTATATATTGTGCAGGTTTATTATGTGACAGATTATGTGATTGCTGCTCTGACAGGTAGTGTGTTGTATGTATTGAGATAATCCTGACAGGTCACTATAGGAAAAGTGATCATTTTGTGCATGCATCATGCCAAATTTTTTTCAAGATTTATTGATAATTGATAGGTAGTAGGGTTCTACGCGGTGGCTGGTGGCCTTATGCCTACCCGCACCCTAGGACCGTCGCGGCGGCTCGCCGGAAACGGGGCGGGGGTCGTGACAAGAAGTGGTATCAGAGCAAAGGTTAAGAAGAGTCATGTCAGAGCAATAGGGTGAGTCAGGATTAAGTATAGAATTATACTATGGAGCATAGGGTTTTTCTATATGTTATTTTATGAGTCATATACGATTCTGTAAAATATATTTGGGGATGAGACTTAAGAGTTCTTTTTGGCTCTACTTGAGACAAAATTGTATATCATTCAGTTTACAATCAAGATTTATATTTTGACAGAAAGTCAATTAATAAATTCGGAGGATATTGATCAGAGTTGTGTAGCGAAAGTATAGTGGATCGAATCAATTTAAATTGGTCAAAAATATTGACTGTGATGGGAGACTAGATTTTTCAATAATGAAGATTTGTGTTAATAAGAGAAGGTGAATATTGTAGATTCTCAGATTTATTATGATATGACTATGTGATCTCTTTGATGGTTTTTGCTATTTTACTATGTTAAGAGATAATTTATGTAAACTCATCATAAATTCTTGACTGCTAGGTAGCCGTAAGCAATATGGAGGATGAAAGAGAAATAAGGGCACCTTCTCCGGACCCTGATAGCCAATCAATTTCACAAACTACTCCACACTCCATAGCAACCCAGGCAGATTTAGCAGGAGTGTACCAGTTAATAGCACAACTGCTTGAGCAACAGCAGCAGATGCAGTTAGCTGCCCAACCTGTACAGCCGATAGAATCCTATTACGAGAGGTTCCGTAGGCTGAATCCACCGATGTTTAATGGTGGGTCCGATCCCATGATAGCTGAGGCCTGGATCCGGGAACTGGAGAAGATGTATGAGTTACTCCAATTTACCGAGGAGGTAAAAGTCAAATTAGCTATCTCCATGCTAAGGGGGAGTGCTGACTCTTGGTGGACTGCTATGGAGACAGCATATGAGGTCAACGGGATGGCCTGGGGGGATTTTAAGAGAGTATTTTATGCTAAGTACTTTTCGGACTCAGTTAGGCAAATGAAGCAGAATGAGTTTTTATCGCTGACTCAGTCCGAGCATATGACTGTTTCGGATTACGTCAATAGGTTCGATGAGCTGGGTCGATTCTGCCCCCAGTTTATGGAGGATGATATGAGTAGAGCCAACCGGTTCGAACAAGGGCTTAGACATGAGATCAGGTCCCGGACATCTTCACAGTTAATTACCAGCTATATGGATATTTTGGACAGAGCCTTGAGAGTAGAGGCTGAATTGAAAAGATCTGATAGAGAAAGGGCTGACCTGATGAGATCCAGATCAGATAGAAGTCAGAGTGGCAGGCCATGGGATTTCAGGGGCACTCCAATTCAAGAGAAGCCCAGGGTCCGCAATTACTCTAGCAGATCCCATAGTGGAATCATCAATATCACCATAGCAGATCCCAAAGCCCGCACTTACTCTAGCAGATCCCATAGTGGGCCGTATATAAGGAGAGCGAGGGCATGTTATAGTTGTGGGCGGACTGGACACCTGGCACGTGATTGCCCATATAAGAGGAGGAATGAGCTCAGACCTCCTGTACCTGGTGACCAGAGGCCAAGAAGTAATGCTCGAGTTTTACACTGACCTACCAAGATGCTAGTGCCAATGACCGGGTGGTAACAGGTATATTACCAGTCAGCTTGATTGATCCCTCTATTTTGTTCGATTCTGGCACTATGCATTCCTTTATTTCAGTTAGTTTATCTAGATAACTACACTGCATACTTGAGGAACTAGAAGAATCACTGTGTGTTCCTACACCCCTATAGGAAACAGTAATTGTTGACATTAGTGCAAGAATTGCATAATTCAAATAGGGATAGCAGAGTTAGTGATAAATATTATATAACTTGACATGCAAGATTTTGACGTCATTTTGGGGAATAGTTTGGAGGTCTCAGTACCACACTCATATTGACTGCTACAGTAAAAGAGTGATATTCTAGATACCTGAAGAACCAGGGTTCTTCTTTCAAAGCGATGCACTCGTGTAATGTAATTCATCATAACATTAATTTCTGCCCTGAAAGCTAGGAAGGCATTAGAAAAGGAGTATAAGACTTATTTAGTCTGTGTAATGAATACCTGAAAGGAGACCAAATTAGAGGATATTCCAGTAATGAATGAACACCCCGATGTTTTTTTTCAGAAGATCTTCCTGGTTTGCCACCAGAGAGAGAGATAGAATTTGCAATTGATTTGATTCCCAATACCATACCAATCTTCAAAAACCCCCTATAGAATGGCTTCAACTGAAATAAAAGAATTAAAGGAAAAGTTGCAAGAATCGCTTGATAAAGGCTTCATTCGACTTAGTGTGTCATCTTAGGGAACTCTAGTATTGTTTGTAAAGAAGGAAGATGGAAGTTTGAGGTTATGTATTGGTTATCAAGGATTGGACAAGGTAACAATACAGAACGAATATCTTCGGCCCTGTATTAATGAATCTTGTAAGGTGTATACTGATCATAAGAGTTTAACATACCTTCTTACCTAGAAGCTACTCAATATGAGACAGGAAAGATGATTGGAATTGATAAAAATCATGCCTTGTCTATACACTACTCTCCGGAAAAAGCTAATGTTGAGGTAGATACACCGAGTTGAAAAACTTCTGGTAGTATTGCTGCTCTACTCACATCCGAGAAAAGCTAATGTTGTGGTAGATGCACTGATCAGAAAAGATGTCAGTGATACAAGAAAGGTTGAGGACAGTGTTTAGTAAGCTGAAGAGCTACGCAGATGTTAGAAGGAGAGATGTGTAGTTTGGCACGGAAAATCATGTGTTCCTAAAGATCTCTCCTATGAAAGGAATAATGAGGTTTGGAAAGAGAGGCAAGCTTAGTCCTAGATACATTGGCCCCTTGAGATATTAGACAAGGTTGGCACTGTATCTTACAGATTAGCACTGCCTCCAAACCTCAGTCATGTGCCTTCAGTATTTCATATATCTATGCTCCGGAAATATGTGCCAAACCCATCCCATGTGCTGTCAGTACAGGAAGTTACAGTAGAGGGAGACCTTTCTTATGAAGAGCTTCCTGTAGCTATCCTTGATACTCAGATCAAGAAGCTAAAAAAAAAAAAATAAGGAAATATGTATGGTAAAGGTCCAATGGCACCGGCACAATGTTGAAGAATGCACTTGGGAGTCGGATCAAAGTATGAAGAGCAAATACCCTCACCTCTTTGAGTAATCAGATAATTTACCCTTTTAAATTCGAGGACGAATTTTATATAAGGGGGGAGGATGTAATAACCCCCCAAAATTTTTTTTTTTAAAAAGGGATAGAATAGTCCTTTAAAATTGATATAAGGGGTAAAATTGGAAGGAATCAAAAGTTAATGGCATAACTGTAGATCCGTTGAAGTGGCAAGGGCAAAATGGGAATTTTTAGAGTTTGATTTGACTTAAATGGGGGTTGTCTGGCGGTGGGTTGGCTGAGAAGAGGAAATTGAGACAGAGAGGGAGAGGAGGTCTCAGGCGTGGAAACAGAGAGAGGGAAAAAGAGAAGAAGAAGAAAAAGAAGAAGAAGAAGAAGAAAGAGGGAGGGGATTCGAGGTGCAAGGAAGCTCCGGTTGCGCTGCCTGCTGAAGGAAAAAGTGTAGATCTCCTTCCCTTCTACGCAAGGACCCAAGTTTCACAAGAAGAAAAAGGTAAATACCCATCCCTACCTAGTATTCTAAAGAATTTATGCTATAGAAAGGGTAGATGATAGTTGTAAAAGGTGTTAAAAGGGGAAGAATCGGATTTCGACAAATTTTTCCGGCACTACGGAAAAATCGTGTCAAAGTCCCAAATTTGGCAAATTATTTAGGGGGTCAAACGGCCTCCGATAGTGATGCATGTTACCTTTTTGGAATCCCCTATGAGTGTAGAATGTTAGGTAAAAATTTCATCAAATTTGGAGTCTGGAAAGTGGATCAAACCCGGGATGAAGTAACCGGCTGTCGGTCCGGGTTACTGTTCATCCGGGTGGAAAATAGGGGATTTCATGCTATAATAGGGTATTAAGCCTAGATCAAGCTAAAAGGGACCTTGTACTCGTGCAAGGGAGTCCCTAATACACATAAATGATGAGTTAATTAATAGAAAAAGAAAAATAGAAAGAAAAGAAACGATTTAGGGAACGGGGGAGTTGAATCAATTAAAGTTCCCTATATTATAATTGGCACGTAGATTATAGCCCTTGATACAAAACTAAATGTATTGTAAATGCATGTCACAGTTGGGCAAAAAGCTAGGGAACAAGAGGAAGAAGTCCCCTGCTGCCTACTGTAAAATTCTAGAGGCGTATCGAGGCCGTGCCGGATTGGCAGGTGAGTGGGAGTCATGTACTTTGCACCATGAGCTTCCTTAATTCATTTTCATGAATGTCGCCAAGTGTGAATTGATTCCACTTGAGCATATTGATTGATATTGTAGTAGATTCCTCTATAATCTTGATTCTCCATGCTTGATTATTCTGTACATGCATTTGAGAAAACATTGAGAGGAATTTCGAGGGGTTGATGAGTAATCAAATTGGATCTAAATTGTGAAATGATTTCTTTTGTAAATTGATTTCATTTCCTCTATTTCAGAGACTTGTAAGTGGTAACCTTGATTATACTCTTTATGAGTAATTAAATTGGATCTGAATTGTGAAATGACTTCTTTTGTAAATTGATTTCATTTCCTCTATTTCAAATACTTGTAAGTGGTAGCCTTGATTATACTCTTTATGAGTAATTAAATTGGATCTGAATTGTGAAATGACTTCTTTTGTAAATTGATTTCATTTCCTCTATTTCAAAGATTTGTAGAGCCCATTTCAGTGGTATATTGAGTTGCATTGCACACCCTTGACCCCTCACTCCCAAACCTGATGTTAGTTTATGATTGGGTCGGAGTCGAGTGAGTGGTAGTCTTAATTATGCTCTTTTTAGTAGAGTATTGGGAGGGTGCATTATGGCATTCATGCATGGCTTGACAGTATCTGCAGGACACCTATAGTCGATGGGGTTGAACATCGGCCTTTGTGCACATAGTAGCCTTCTGGGTGGGCGGAGCCCAGTCCCTTCCTAGGGGGGGACACGGCCCTAGGCGTAGGATTGGCCAGTCCTACGACTTATATTCTGCTTGCCGCCGGGCATAGTAAGACCCCGCGAGGTGCAGTATGGCTTTCCGCGGATGTAGAATTCCCGCGAGGTGCCGTTTAGTATATAGATGTGAGATGGATTTCTGTTCTGGATACTGGCTTGCATTTATATTATCAGTATGGTGTCTTATTCTGCATATGCATGTGATAGTGGGGAGTTGTTGCTGGTTCGCCTGGGGCGTAAAACCCACCTCCCGATAGCTATCTAGCATTTATATTATTGGTATAGTGTCTTATCCTGCATATGCATGTGACAGTAGGGAGTTGTTGCTGGTTCGCCTGGGGCGTAAAACCCACCTCCCAATAGCTGTCTTGTTGATGATTCAGCATATTGACACCTGATTTGTATGTTCCAGCATTATGATCTGTTGAGCATATTCATGAGTAGTATATATGTTTACTCGATTATTCCATATATGCTTCAGATGAGTTGATTGTGATTGTGGTGATATTGATGATTTACTCCATATTCTTTATGTTGAGTTTATGTTCATCTTGTTATTGATCTTGAGACTTCACCTCGAGCCATGATTATATCTTGTCTCATATGCATAGTACTCTCTACTCCACTCACTGAGTATTTATATACTCACTCCCCAGTTTGGTGTTTTTGATTGCAGGGCAGGTATTGTATAGAGAAGAGCAGGATTAGAGATTGCCTGCTAGCTGTGCCGCTCCATAGTATAGTATAGTATAATGTAGATAGAGGTTTATACCTTTTGGTGTATTATAAACCTTCTATTGTATATAGTGCATAGTTACAGTCATAGATCCTGTTGTGGATATGGGTTTGACCATGGATGGATTAGGAAGCAGGTATACATATATATGTGTGCAGATCAGTTGTGTGCCTGTGATAATGTATTGCTATATATTGTGCAGGTTTATTATGTGACAGATTATGTGATTGCTGCTCTGACAGGTAGTGTGTTGTATGTATTGAGATAATCCTGACAGGTCACTATAGGAAAAGTGATCATTTTGTGCATGCATCATGCCAAATTTTTTTCAAGATTTATTGATAATTGATAGGTAGTAGGGTTCTACGCGGTGGCTGGTGGCCTTATGCCTACCCGCACCCTAGGACCGTCGCGGCGGCCCGCCGGAAACGGGGCGGGGGTCGTGACATGGTGCTACGCATGGAATGGGATCTGGCACGCGGTGGGAAAACTCCTCATGGACAACTTGGGATGTTGCATCTGGAAGCCACATGCATGGAACGAGCGCATGGATGGAAGGTGATTTTGGAAAGCTGGCTGCATCGCGGGCTGAGCTCCATCACGTGAAGATGCTGGCTTGACTTGAGCTCGGGCTGCCGGGCATTGGGCTCAAACCCAATGTTATTGGGTTTTTTGGATTACTTGCACTCAAACACAAATACAACGTTAATTAGTTAATTTTATTATTAATGATTAGCTATAATACTAATTAAAATGGTATGACGATTGCACTTTTGTGCTCTCATCAGAGCCTGAAGTGTGAGGAACAGTCTGCGATGCTCGAGCAGCTCTACCAATGTTAGAATATGTCTTCCCCAAAAAATAATAAACAATATAATTTATACAATGTATAAATTTCTAATCTACAATAATAGTAAATACAATCTAAAATATTGAAAAAATATAGACAACCTGAGCTCTCTCGGAAAACCAGTAGTGGACAAGCTCCCTCCACTGATGAGAGATTACATCTGGAGGACAAACACATGCCACCTCCTCTTCAGTCATGCCCTCGTGCTTACATCTGGGGCTCGTTGGGCTGCTGGAAACGATCAGAAGTAGATCCCACGGATGTGTGCTGAAACTCAATATCTCTGAAATATTTTCCTCGCGGCATGTTGTAATATAGTATGCACAAAAAAGAATCAATATTAGTTAAATATTAAAATTATAGAAATAATTTAAAAATTGCAAAATAATTTAATGTATAAAAGCAATGTTTTTCTTACCATTAAAAAACTAGCCAGCTCTCATTCAACATCCATCCTAACCAAACTAGTAGAATTCAGTTCATCAATTGGTGCAACATTAAAAGGCATACATTGAGTATAAGTCTCATCATCCTCCTCTTCTAACCCTTTTTCCATATCATACAAGTCCCCAGGTTTAGTCTTAATAACAATAGATCAATCTTTATCTTTCGAGTCTTGCATGAAGAACACTTGTTGAGCTTGAGATGAAAAAACAAATGGGTCATCTTTCAATAGCACACTAGTATGTATCAACCTTGAAAAAATTACCAGTGTGAAGCCATTTATATCTTGCCTCAAACCTCCAGATGAGTTTATATCCACCCAATCACATCGAAATATACTACCTTAAAGTTTCCGTAATAATCCAACTCATAAACATCTGTTAGGGCACCATAATATTTTTTTCCATCCGCCTCAACCATAACTCCACTATTTTGGGGTTTTCTAAATTTTTCATTTTTTTGTATGAAATTTAAAACCATTTATAACGAACCCATTATATCTATTGACAATATTATTCGGACCTCGAGCAAGGACTATTAATTCATTAGAACAATGTTTCTCCATCATGGTCGGTACCTAAAAAAAATTAAGTCAGATAATGATTAATTTTTCAAAGTTCCGATCATAGAATATAATAAAAGACCTAATAGGATTCAACGTCTAACCTATCTTAATAAACATTCAGGAAATAACTCAACCAACCATCTTTGCTCAATCCTTAGGTAGGATGAATGTTATTGTTGGCTTTTCGCTGAGCCACTAAAAATTCTCTGCACGAGAAAAAAAATTAATTTGTGATTTCTTATAACATCTTTCCCCAGAAATCTTCCACCAGATGAGAACTTGTACTCCTCTACATTCTGTACAATATCATAATTTTTTTTTGGTCGATTAAAAGCAGTTTCAACACCTTTAAGGTATCTCGAGCAAAATGTCAAACACTCATCAGCAATATATCACTCAGCAATCGATCCCTCGGGATAGGCTCGATTGCGTACATATTCCTTTAAGCGCACAAGATACCTTCAACAAAAAAATTTAATGCTTAATATCAACATCGAGGAAGATAATAGGATACATATTCATATTAATAGTAAATATGGACATTTGAGTTTAAGAATATCATCTTTCAATAGGATACATCCAACAATAGTAAATCGGTCCACCAAGTTTAGCTTCCCCAACCAAATGAATGAGTAGATGAACCACAATAGTAAAAAACCCAGGAGAAAAGATTTTCTCCATATGGCATAGTGTTAGTGCAACATTAGACTCCCATTGATCAAGCTTCTTGGGATCAAGAACTTTGGAACATAATGCCTTTAAGAAGAATGATAACTGAGACACAATTGCAAGAAATTATTTCTGTGTTGACGATCTTAAAGCCAATGGAAAGATATCTTGCATCAAAATATGGCCATCGCGACTTTTAAGATTCGAAAGTTTTTGCTCTTTAAGATTAACGCATCTTGAAATATTCGATGCATACCCATCTGGAACCTTTATATTTTTCAAAACCGTTAGAAAAAGATTTTTCTTTGGAGTAGACATTGTGTAACATGCAGGAGGTATAAAATATTTATCATTGGGTTGTTCTTTTGGATGAAACTCTTGTCTTATGCCTATGTCTTTTAAATCAAGACGCGCTTTCAACTTGTCTTTGGTCTTTCCTTCAAGATTTAATATTATTCCAATCAAGTTATCACAAGCATTCTTTTCTATATGTATGACATCAAGATTATGTCGAAGAAGATTATACTCCCAATAAGGTAATTCAAAAAAAATGCTTCTTTTTTTCCATAACTGCTTCTGTATAGACACCGAGTTTGTATCATTGTCATTTTTCTGTCCATAAACGCTATCATCATTCTCGAAGTTGTCAGCATCCTCAAAAACCTATGTCATTGAGCTACCAACATCCTCCCTTCCCTGCTTCTTTGAACTGTTGGATGCCTTACCGGGTATATAGTTAGTGCCATGAGTTTGTTTAAGAACTTCAGTTCTAGTTGGCGGAATAGGTGCAGATCACAACTCTATGATACCATCAAACTGATTATTTTGATGTCGAAATGGATGGTTTGCTTCTAACCATCGACGATGACCCATATAACAGAATTTTTCTCCATATTTTAACCAATATGAATGAGTTGAATCTCCACAAGAAGGGCATGCAATACGCCCTTTAGTGCTCCAACCGGATAAATTAGAATATGCAGGAAAATCATTGATTATCCAGATAAGAGCTGCACGCAATTTGAATGTTCGGCCAGTGAAAGCATCAAATGCATCAATACCCTGCCATAACTTTTTCAATTCATCTATTAAAGGTTGCAGAAAAATATCTATTTCATTACCTGGGCTCTTATCACCGGAAATAACTATTGATAGAATGAGTGAAGACTGTTTCATACACATCCATGGTGGCAAATTATATGGAACCAAAACAACTGGCCAAGTGCTGTATGTAGAACTTATCGTTCGAAATGGATTAAATCCATCAAATGCCAAACCCAGCCTAACACTGCGAACATCAGAAGTAAATTCGTGATGTCTATTATCAAATGCTTTCCATGAAATGGAAGCCGTCTTTGATGATGCATACATCCTTTTCAATCTAGGTATGAGAGGAAAATACCTCAAAACTTTAGCCGAAATTTTTTTAGACTGTGCAGCATCCACTTCATTCGACAAATCATGCTCGTTTTCATTTTATTCTTTCCATCGTGAATATCCACATGTTGCGCACGAATCTTCATTAATATTTTCACCACGGTATAAAATACAGTCATTTGGACAACTGTGTATCTTCTCATATCCAATATTCAAGTCTTTTACTAGTTTTTTGGCTTCATAAGAAGTTGACGGCAAAATAACACATTCTAGAAATGCATCTTTTAGTAATTGAAGAAGCATAATAAAAGACTTTTCAGACCATCCATTCAAATATTTCAAATGGAATAAATGCACCATAAAAAAAATCTTCATAAAATTCTTGCAACCCGGATATAGTTCTTTATCACAATCTTTCAACAAGTTATGAAACCGAGTTGTGTTATCTTCAGAGTCTATAGGTTCCTCAACATATATAGATTCAGTAACGGTATGCTCATCACATATTGGAGCTCCTTCTTGCTCTCCACTAAAATCTGTTAAATTTCTAATATTATGTTCAAGATCATCTCTGAGTAAGCCCCTCATATCATCTTCTACAACAGAATTTCTGTCTATGTTACTAGATCCAATACTAGCAGTGTGTTCTATAATTAAGGGTGGTTAGATGAAGACGACAATTTAAACTTTCCATGAAATATCCATTCTGTATAACCCTTCAGAAAACTATTCCATACCAAATGTTCTTCAACAGTTTGTGGAGCGATAGTAAAACAATTTACACATTTTTGACATGGACAAAAAATATTTCCATTCATTTCAGATTTCTCAAAAGCAAATTTAACAAAATTCTGAACTCCATTTAAATATTCGGCACTGGATCTCGACTTATTTATCCAACTTTTGTCCATTTTATTAAAATACTGATTGAACTGCAACTAATATAAAAAAATAATAAACAAAATTAGGGTATGAATCACCAATACGAACTCATGGTACAAAAAAGGGATATTGATCCATTGCATTATTGTTGCATGTGCTGTTAAAAGTAGTCATATTAAAGTGAAAGGATGCTATACTAAATCTAATTCTTAGCCTGAGGCCTCATGAATCATCAACCTTTACAAACACTGAGGACAGGTCATTTTAAAAAAAACGTCGGCATGAGAACATAGAGGCATCAATGATCTCATAGGCCATTTTAAATAATCTTTTCAAACAATTATTAAAAAAAATCTAGAGGAGGAGGAGATCATCATCAGAGCTGACCTCAAGACATGCTAAGGTGATTAACTCATGATGGAATATGGAGGTATGGTCAAAAGAGTTTGTTGTTTATAATATCACTGTTAAAATAGTGATCTTACTCTAACAGTGATCCTCATGAATTCCAGAGGGTGTATTTTACTTGTAATAAGAAAGAATAAATCATCCTATCTAAAAATCTGAATGAGAACATTTTATGGACTAATGACTGCTATGTAGGTCACACCATGCCTTTCATTTTATCTCACTTTAAAGGTAAAACACAGATGGATGTGCTGATGCTCGATCAAGGGTAACATATAAAAATTATTAAAAAAAATTATATATCAATATCTTTACTTATCTCCCCCATCCCATTCATTCACACCACTTTAGCATCTACCAATGCAATTAATTATACGGAGTGCAGCAAAAACTAAATATTATAAGAAACGCAACGGATTAATGATGGTCCAGAGTTGACCTTAGAAACAACAAATAGGAAATATATGAATGACATGAATATATTTAAACAGGTATATTCTTGTAAAATTGTATCTATACAGAAGGAATGTTAGACACTAATCTTCATGTTAACAGAGAGTATGACGATCATGCAATTACTAAATGTTAACAGAGAGTATGAGGATCACTTACCTCAGATGACGGCGAGGTCGACGGCGGCGGAGTAGCTAGGGCTCGGGATGGAGGTGAGATGTCGGCGCGCAGCTAGGGCATCGACCGAGAGAGGATGAGGAGAGGAGGCCAGGCGAGCGTTAAAAACATGAAGAAAACAAAGAGGAGGAGGAGGAGGAAGAGGAGGAGGAGGAGGCTTACCTCAGACGATGGCGAGGTCGATGGCGGCGGAGAAGAAGAATCTTCGATCGCTGATCGGGGCTAGAGATGGAGGTGAGATCAGTTTGATGTCGGCGCGTAGCTAGGGCATCGACCGAGAGAGTATGAGGAGAGGGGGCCGAGCGAGCCTTAAAGTCAAGAACAAAACAAAGAGGAGGAGGAGGAGGAGAAGGAGGAGGCTTACCTCAGACGAGGGCAAGGTCGACGGCAACGGGGAAGCTAGGGCTCATGATGGAGGTGAGAAGTCGGCGCACGTGTAGCTAGGGCATCGACCGATAGAAAATGAGGAGAGGGGGTCGGGCGAGCGGTTGGGGGGTTTTATGTTTTCTAACGATGCTGTTAAGCATCGTTGTTTCTAAATGTTTTAATGACACTTTAGAGCGTCGTCGTTTCTGAAGATTTACCGACGCCAGATAAAAGCGTCGGCAAAGGTTGGCGCTGAGCCAAACTTTTTCGATGCTTTTTCCTAGCATCAAGAAAATATAGTTGGCAAAAATTACATTTGTTGTAGTGTACCCTCTGGCGAGGATCAAACCGGTGCCTCTGAAACAAGGTGTCCGAAGGCAGAGGGCCAACCTACCGGATGTGGGCTAGGGTACCCAAGTGGGAAGAAAGATCTGCCAGCTAGCTCCCAGGGGGTGGGCCATCCATGTCGTCTCATCGCCAGCAGAGCCTCGCGGTTTGGAGCCATCTCGAATTTTTAAATGCACCAAGTTGGAACCTAGTTGGTTTTGTTCGTATCGGAGCCATAAGAGGCATCCTAGTTCTCTTGCCATAGACATTCTCTTAGGTGTAGGGGTTTTTGTGCTGCAATTTCTTCCTCACGATGCCCACCCCATTCCTTAAACGTTTCTTACTTTATTAATCCAGAACGGGAGCAAAACCTATCTACTCATTATATTATTCATATAGCTCCATGTGGTATCTTGAACCTCTGGAAAATTGACTCATCCATGATTCATTGAGGAAATTGAGACTCTATTGTAAAGGCGAGGTCGGCGTCTCGCTTCGGAGCTTGGTCTCGAAGTGTCTGTATCTGCCGCTTAAATCTTCGACTTTTCTACCGAGCTCGGATGGAGCTTCTGTTGCAGCTCGGCATGGGATAGACCCCATCTCAGATGGGTGCTCCCGTGCTCGAGGCGTCAAGCTTCGGCACAAGCTCTCAGGATAATAGATGTGCGACAATCCCGACCTCTCGGCTTGGGAGTCGAGCTCGGTGGGAGCTTTGGTGGTGGCAACGCTCTACAGAAAAATGACGTTGCGAGAGACGTCCTGAGGACTCATGCTCGTGAGGAGGGAGTACAGGCTGGTCTTGTACTTGCTGCAGGCCTTGAACAGCCGCAGTGAGTGCTTGAACTTGTTGGACAAGCAGGTTGAACTGCTCCGGCTGGACTTGAAAAATTTGGTTCGCCGGTTCTGCAAGGGGTGGACTTTGGAGCGAGTTGCCGAGAGCTGGTGCCTGGCTCCTCGATGCATTTGAAGCTCCGTGACCCCTTAACCTCATGATCACGACTCAGGCCCTTCCTCTAGCGTCAAATATGTTGTGGTTCAAATCTGGCCCGAGGGTGACCACGTCTGAGGAGTCGAGGGAGCTGCCGGTGAGTGGAAGAAGAGGACGAGCGCCACCTCCCACGCAGCGGCGGACCTGCACAAAGCCTCACCGGTGGGATTCCGTTGAGAGCCCTCCGGCGCTCAAGTTAGGGTGGAGTTTAGTAGGCCCAGCCAAAAGTTTGCTTAGGCGTTACCTGATGGGGCTATTTATAGTCCCCGTAGAGGTGCCCAGGTGGTGGAGGTATGGCCCGTCCTCATCATGAAAGGAGATGGCGCGTAGCGAGAGTTTGCTTGTGGCGCGCAGTATAGTCCGTTCTTGGAAACGGTGAGATATTGACAGTCGTAGCAGGGTATGGTCCCTGATTGATATATCGTGGCATGGCGGGCAAGCAAATCATAATGTTGTGAGGTTGCTGCAGGGCATGGCCGCAGCATGTAGACGACGAGGTTGACCTTCTGGGATTGGTCTTTTAGGCTCGGCTTTCTGGGATAGGCCTTTTAAGATTGGCCTTCTAAGCTCGGCCTTATCTTTATCATGCAATAGGATTAGTACTACTTATTTATAGTTTTAGAAATGGAAATTTCTAAAACAACTGCTTCCTTTCACTAAGGTGAAAGAGGGGTTCTCAAATGGCGAAGCCTTACCTCTTATCCGGTATTGAATGCCCGGGGCTCGGGAAACCTACAAAGTCAAGAGAGGTGGAGTGGGCGGGAGGAAGAAGATTTTTCACAATAGGGGACAGGACAGGAACTCACGAACTATGCTTGGGCTATCTCCTTTTTCTTCTTTCGGTTTTCGTATCACAGATCTTGGAGTGCCTTCATCCTCTGTTCTGCTATCAGATTTAGTTGCTCAAACCTGCCCCTTGCTTTTCCATTATGCTTCCGGTATTTTGGATTCCAGGGCGACCCTAAGGGATGGAACTACCAATTCAACACTTTCTCACCCTATCTGAGTACCTTGTTGGCCTTCTGAGCTCGATTTTTGGATCCAGGTGTCTTCATACCAAAAATAGGACGTTCCATTTTGCCTCCATCACTATGGATAATTAATTACGCGCTCATAGTCCAACAATAACTTTCCTTTAACACAAGGGAATTGGTTTGCCGATACATTGAAAATTCGGACAATCAAAGACAGATTCGGAACGCAGGCTTGAGATGTCCTCGTTTGGCGGCATTCCCCTATGGTGGGACCGAGCGATTAAAGATGCACCAGTAGGATTTTCATATCACTGGAACTCTCGACGTGGTTTTGTTATTTAATTTATTTATTTTTAATTTTATTGATATATGAAAAGAGAGAGGAAGAACATCCAGGAACAAAGCGACAGAGGACGTAATTGATTGCTTCCCAGCAAACACCACACAAACAGACAACGAAACGAGAGAAGACAAGCAAACAAGTAGCGCCCTGCAGGACGTAATTACGTAGTTAGTCCCCATCGGGGATCACCTGGACCGCGGAAATCCAGGCTTTCGTACATGCGTTATCTCCCTCATAGCAAGGACGATAAAAAGGCTTTGGCTCCTTGCTCATTATTACGCCAGCGCTGGAAATGGGTCCAAGCGGGCCACCGGCACAAGGAGCAGTGGGTGCTGCCGTGCGGCCACCATGCCCTCCTTCTCCTCCATGTCCACCCTCCCCTCCCCCACTGCCTCGCCTCCGACCACCTCCCACTCGAAGCTCTGCACCATCGCAGCCACCGTCACGCTCACCACCTGCATAGCCAGCACCATCCCGGGGCACCCCCTCCTCCCGCTCCCGAACGGTAATATTTGGAAGTGCTGCCCCCTGACATCGACCGCCGCCGCGTCCGACATGAACCTCTCCGGCCGGAACTTCAGCGGGTCCTCCCAGTAGCTGGGGTCCCTCCCGATGGCCCACAGGTTAACCATGAGGACGGTGTCGGCCGGGATGTCGTAGCCGCCGACGCGGATGTCTTTGGTGGTTTGCCTGTGGGCTATGGGCGCCGCCGGGTGGAGCCTCATGGTTTCTTTCATGACTGCCTGGAGGTAGGGCAGGTTCGGGAGGTCGGTCTCCTCGACCAACCGGTCCTTCCCGACGACCCGGTCGATCTCTTCTCTCACCTTCTCCAGAGCTTTGGGATGGTTGATCAGCTCGGCCAGTCCCCATTCGATGGTAGCAGCAGACGAGTCGGAGCCGGCGGTGAAGATATCCTGCATAGGATCGCGCATAAGCGCTCGATTGTTGCCGTCACAGAAATTTAAATTGGTATTTATAACGTTTATTATCATATTATTATTGGAAGATAATTTTAAATTATAGTAGAAATATATTATTATATTTTATATTTATAAAATAAAAATATTTAATATATTACTCCCATTTATCTTATTTTTTTAATCAAAATAATTATTAATATTAAAAAATCTATTATAAGTATAAAAAAATATTAATTATATAATGAAAAATAACATATTTTTATAAGATTAATAATTTATAGGACTAATAAATATATTTTTTAGAATATATTAATAATTAATATATTAATAAATATATTAATATTTAATTATAATATATTTTATATGATTAATAAATATATGATAAGAGCTACTAAAAATAGATATGTGGCAAAATTATGGAACAATTATAAGAATTAGCATATTTACTTACATTTTTTATTCATGAGAATTAAAAATATATAAAAAATCTATCTAAGATATATCAGGAGTATTTGTGATATTGTGTGGTCGATGATTTTGGATCTCCGTACCATACCAAATAAGTTACTCATGAATATCTGAAAATTTTTAATTACTAGACCATGGCCTACCAAATATATTGATCTTAGATCATTGGAGATCAAATCACCCCAGTATTTAGAACATCGAGAATTTTAGATCACCATGGTGATCCCGTTGGGGTTACCAAACGCTCCTAAAAAGCATCAGAAGTAAAAGATCAAGTGAAAGTATGGTACATAAAGCATCAACTTTATCGGCGAGAACTTCAATGCAAAAGTAGGTAAGGAATACCTAAAGGCCGGTCAAACAATTTATGTGAAGTCGTATTCTGTTTAGTTAATTAATCCAAGAGAAACCAGAACAAAAATAATAAGATAACACAGATCTGTGCGAACACCCATAGAAGTAAGCAGATTAGATTAGTAAACAAAGAAGACTTCTGCGGGGTAGCTTGCGCCGATCACGTTATCTTATTATTTTTGTACAGGTTTCTCTTAGATTTAACTAAACAGACTAGACTAGCAAACAAAACAAATTCTTTGATTTTTACGAAAAAAATAACAAATTGTTTGACTGGCCTTTGGACCAGCCAAACACACTAGTCGAGTCTCGATTTACTTAAAACTAAGAGAATACTTGTAGAAGAGGAGATATCGTGAAATATCCACGCAACCTACCTCATAAAAATCTATGATGGTCCTCACAAACCTAATGCAATACAGTTGGTGTGAAGAGAGTGATTTGTGCCATGGGGCACGGCTCAAGTGGCGCGGTTTGAACATGATTTAATGCTGCCATTAAGATTAATAGCTTTTGGATGAATTGGTAAAAAATTACATTTACTATGAATCTAACCCCATTTACTAAGATTGATCCGGAATATTTATTTTGTACTTTAAGATTTACTATTCTAGCCATATATATAAATAATAGAAGGAAGAAATTATGCTTGGATGCTTTCTTAACATATCCAAATAAAATATTTACTGTACTTGTTTTTGATACAACAGCTATTTAAAATATTCTAGTACTTGCCGGTAGCGAATTGTGATAAATAACTTCTATGTTCAGAAAATAGAAGGAAAAAAGGCATTTTTCGTATACATGGGCTGCAAATATTATACGGTAATAAAAATACGGGACAACAAAACGCCAGACATGCATACATACATACCAAGATGAAACCTTTGATGTTCTCTCTGCTGAGCTTCATCTCCGCGCCGTCGTCCTCGGCCACATCAAGCAAGATGTCGAGCAAGTCCTTCACCTCGTCCTCTCCCCCACATCCCATCTCCTTCCTCCTCCTCCTCTTTTCCTCCTTCCCCCTTATGATCCTCTCCATCAACGCGTCGAACCTCCGGTGCACCTCCCTCACCCTCTTCCCCAGCCCCTGGAGGTCCAGGTTCTTGCAGAAGCCGATGTAGTCGGCAATGTTGAAGGCCCCGACGAGCTCCGCCACCTGCTTCACCAGCTCCCGAGCCTCCTCGGTCTCCCCTCCGGCCCCCGACGACGTCGTGCTGGCCGCCATCCTCGTGACTTCATTGTTCGTCATCTTGATTATTTCCGAGCTCATGTCGACGGGCTCACGACGTGCCGACTTGTCGAGAACGGCGCGCAGGAGGTCGAGGAGCTCGACGCGGCGGACGGGGCGGAGAAGGTCGACGGTCCGGGGCCCGAGGAGCTCGGACATGCAGAGGCGCTTGACGAAGCGCCAGTAGGGACCGTAGGGGGCGAAGGCGAAGCCGGCGGCGTCGTAGGCGAAGTGGCGGGCGGCGGCGGTCTGGGGGCGGTTGGAGATGGCGGTGTCGTGGGTCTTGAAGAGCTCGCGGGCGAGGTCCGGGGAGGAGGCGATGACGCACAGGGCGGAGCCGAGGCGGAGGGTGAAGATAGGGCCGTGGCGGGTGGCGAGGCGGTAGAGGGTCTGGTGGACGGGGGGCCGGAGGAGGTGCAGGTGGCCGATAACAGGTAGGGACAGGGGTCCCGGAGGAAGGCGGCGGCGGCCGGACCGGGCCTTGGAGAGGGTGGCAAGGAAAAGGACTGAGGCGAGGGATATGGCAAGGAGGAGGAAGAAGGCCGGGGAGCCGAAGCCTCCTTGCTCCATGACTCGACAGACCAACAGAGTGAGAGGAAAGTAGGTAATGACTAATGAGCAATACACACTAATGCAAGGACGGCAATATAGCATCACGAGGCCACCAGTTGATGTCAATGATGAATGAGTGGACGGCCCACCAAACCCCACATATGTGCCGTCGATGCTTATTAAAAAATTCACCAGGCCCCTTCGGAGGCTGTGTACCTTCGTAGAAAGAAATAAATAAATAAATAAATAAATCCGGCTCTAAGTCCAAAGTCTAGTCCGTGATCAGCTCCCTATATATATACTGGCTTGTCTCTAACT
Organism: Phoenix dactylifera; assembly: GCF_009389715.1. Taxonomy (NCBI): domain Eukaryota; kingdom Viridiplantae; phylum Streptophyta; class Magnoliopsida; order Arecales; family Arecaceae; genus Phoenix; species Phoenix dactylifera. Next base: position 1,872,984 of record NW_024067673.1, on the reverse strand, counting down.
CTATGGCCGGCTCATATGGCTCCTTTTTTTTTTTTACATATAAAGATAAATTTTATTCATGTAAAAAACAAATAAATAATAAAATTTTTGAGATGGATATTTTGTTGATTCTTTACATAAGAAAAAAAAATCTATCCCAGCCGAGCACTTGAATGCTTCTCCCAAGTGACGCGCCACCAAGAAAGGAGATGAGGGTAGAAAACAAATGGTGTATATCGATCCCACGCGCCGCTTTTGTAGTGCCGAGAGATAAGATGGCACTCCCAATTGATATGGTATGTGAGCCATTCAACTCTTTACTTTTAAAATGCGGCCTCTTGCCCCACATCTTTTTCTTTCGTGAATTCAACGTTTTAGCCGGTCCATTCTGCATGTCCTGTAGCCTTGCACATAGCAAGAGCACAAAAACCAATATTATTATTAATTTTACAAGAAAATCAAATTTGTGTTTTCTTATAGAATGATATGTATGTAGTAATCTCCTGATAGCTTTGATCTTTGATCTCTAAGCACCAGACGGGCAATTATCTAAATAAAATACGATACGACTCAGGTTCGCCATCTCTAAAATGTCGCTTGACAGCTCAATCAAATTTCCGAACAATCAATATAATAGATTATAGTTCAACACATCTCAACATATATAAAAAAGAATATCGTAATCGACCAATAGACAAAAAAAAAGCGCTTGATCACGATGCACATGAAAGGAAATATTCTAACCACCCCGATTAGTAAATATGGAAAGAGCGCAACTGCTCATCTGCAAACCAAGCATTACTAATCGTGTAGATATGCATTCTTTCCTCTATAAATACCAGGCACAGAGACTTTAGGTATAAAGAGAAATCCAACTACAATACTCTCATGCTTCTATCTCTCTTTGGTCTCTTCTGTTGCCTCTTGAAACTCTGCCTAACTTAAGTATTAGAGAGTCCCCAATCCGACAACATTCCAGCAACCCTATGATCGTTTTCTGTGATTGCAGAACAGCTTCAGTGCTATGCTCTGCTCTTCCAATTCAACCAGTTAGCTCGTTCGCTCGTCAGGTTGGATTTTGAGCGGTAACAAAATATATATTAGATATTAAAATTTAGAAGAAAAAAAATAGAAACACCTCTCTAATTTTGGGCCTTTTACAATTAGACACTGAAGTTTAAAAAGTGTCAATTAGCTATCAAAACTTCAAATCCGTTGCAATATGACCCAACTGTCTATCTCTGATATAAAATATTATCACATAATGGTCATCTGATAACTAAACTTTCATAAAATTTTTGAAATACCCTTCTCACTAACTTAGCAAGGGGCTCTTGTTTTGGCGCAAATTTAAGGGCAGAGAAAGGAATCACTAACTCACTGGTTGCTTTGAGATATATGTAGATGGGTTGGATTACCCACTAGTTGCTTTAAGATCTGTGTGGTAGATGATATGCAGGTAGCAGGGGAGGAATTCATGAGCTGAAGGCTGTGGAGGAGATCGAGAGCGAGAATGGCCAAGCGAGGTCGTGCTTGAAGTTGAGGTGGGTAAGGGGCGAAGAGGTCGCGACAATGGATGATCCAGGCATGAAGGAGGACTATAGTTGATAGGACGAGGTGAGGCTGAAGAAAGCATGGTCGTTGGTGGTTGTGGATGGGAGGAGGCGGATGAAGCAAGCAACGATGGAGACAAGGGAACAAACGATGGTGGAGACAAGGGGAATGCCGGTGGGAGAGGAAGGCAAAGAGAAGCGGGAAAGGGAGGGTAGAGAAGGTCAAGGGAGTTGGGGGCAACAGGGTGAGGGAGTAGGAGGCCTCCCACGAAGGTCCCACCATATAGATATGCTCCTTGTCACTGCCCTCTAGGAGGAGGGAGATCGAGGTACTACTTGTGGTCTAGGTCAGAGAGTGAGATGTCGCCATTGTGGTCTTTATGATGGTGGTGGCTCCTATTAGAATGGCGAGGAAGGATTCGATCAAGCAGGTGGCAAAAGTCGTAGGGTTCGATGAGGAGGGAGACGGTTGCGATGCAAGGGATGAGGGTTTCTCACGACTTCATGAATGCCACCATTGCGTCATCGTTGAATAGCAGCGTGTGCCACCCCTCCGCCACATCCATCATTGATGAACAAGCGTCGATGGGCAAAGGCAAGCAAAAGGGATCACCCATTGGTTGCTTTGAGATTTGTGTTATCCTCATTTTGAGATATGTGCTGGTGGAATAATGGAGAGCGAATCGCTTTAAGATCTATATGATAGGTAATCCAATGGTGGTTTTGCGAAAAGGGAAATGAATCTTTTTTTTGCATAAGCCATGATACGGCCTATTTAAATTAAGAATATTTTTATCTTTTTTCTCACTCTATTATCTGCATTAGGATCTGGATAAATGGTTGGACTGTATTGCAAGAAAAATTAAGTTTCGATGGCTAATTAAAACTTATTAAGCATTTGGAGTCTAAGTGTAATTTGCCCAAACTCGAATAGATGTTTCTGTAGTTTTTTCAAAAATATTTATAAAATTTTAAGTAAATATATATTACATAAGTTTAGTTTATGTATTATCCTTTGATACTTAGACTAGTTGAGTCCTAAATTGAAGAGGAAAGTAAGAAAGGAGGTCAAAAATGGTGAGTTTAATATTTTTTTATGGATTGGTGAAGAAGCCGCGTTAGGATATGGTGCTCGCTGTTGGTGTGGTGGATGAGAAGAAGAAGGGTCTGCGACCATCAAGATCCTAATTAGGTCATTCTTCGAAGCGCTCTTTCCTAATTCTTTTCTCCGGAATGCTAGTGCAGGCGATCGAAAGGGCCAGACGTCCAAGAAAGTGGCAATCTTGTGCTAACTGGTGAAAAAAGAAGGGAAGAATAGATAGTGTCTCAATTATTTGTATTTTTCTTTTTTCTTTTATACTGAGATGGCCAGCTTATCTACGTAACAAGTTGTTATATACTCGATCTACAGTCGAGCTGGTAGACTAGGGCTATGGTATAATATTTTCTTATTTATTGTTCTGTTTAGTTTGAGTCTTATGGCTTCACATTTTAGAAGTCTTTTTTTTTTTTTGCTAAAGCAGGTATTTCATATAGTACGTGTATGAATACATTAAATAAAGTTAGAAAACACAAGATCACGGAGTGCCCAGGGCAACTCCCCCTCCTCGGTCCATATGGTATTCTCGAAATGATTGGTTACATAGGCAGTCACCCAATCTGCAGTCTCATTAGCCTCTCTAAGGCCCTGTTTGGGGGAGCTGTTGGCAGTAGAGCTGTTAGAAGTAGAGCTGTTGGAATTAGAGCTGTCTGAAGTAGAGCTGTTATAAAAAGCTGTTTGTTGTTTGGTAACTACATTCGTAAAGTGCTGTGGTACTTTATTTTGTGTTTGGTAAGCAAACTGAGAAAGTACTTTGTATGACAAAATTACCATAAAGGACATTACATAGTATTATACAACAGAACATAATAAAACATAACATAAATTAATACATAAATATACGATATAGTATAATATTATTGTAATATAAAATAATATTATGTTAATATAGCATACTAGTAATATAATTATTAGAGTAAATTAATATTTGGTAATATAACATAATATTAAATTATTTAACATAACATATTAAGGTATTATGATATAATATAATATATATTATATTTATAGTATAATACAATAATAAAAGTATAAAATAGTATAATTATTAGTATAAATTAATTTCTCATAATATAACATAATATTAAATTATTTAAAATAACATATTAATGTATTATAATGTAATGTAATATAATACTGTTGCTGGTGGTCCAAACCGAGAACGATTGGCACAGCGAGGTGAACGGGGTTCCGTCTGAGTTGCCTTGGTTGGTGTTGATTGTGCTCCACCTTCCGCCGGGAAACCTGCAAGCAAGCCTCGCACCACCACTGGGGTAGTGGGGGCCCTCCGACGATCAAGTCAGAGGAGGTTGGAGGAGAAGGAGAGATAATTGCAGGTAGTAGGAGAATGCTCTGGAAGTTCTTGCTTACCTCCCCCCTTCTCCCCCCCCGCAGCATATATACCAGGCTGGGGGGTCCTTCGGGGGGGTTGGTCATCGTGTGGCACGATGGAGTCGCCACTGACATGGCCGTTACAGGGCGTCGTGGGACAGCGCTGGGTACGGCCGTGACAGGGCGTAGTGGAGCTCCGCCTTGTGCGGCTGTTACAGGAGATCGTGGAGCAGCGCCGGATACGACCGTTGCAGGGACAGAGGGTCGTGGCGTGCTTCAGGGGAACAGCCTGTCGTTGTTGAGAGGTTGCCGACTCGGGATCGGATTGCTGGATCAAGGGGCAGCCGACTCGGGGTCGGGCTGCGAAGCCGAAGATATCCGACTCGGGATCGGATTGCTGGATCAAGGGGCAGCCGACTCGGGGTCGGGCTGCGAAGCCGAAGATATCCGACTCGGGGTCGGATTGCTGGATCAAGGGGCAGCTGTAGTCTTCTTGGGCGCGCGTGTCGTTCACGTGGGGCATGGTGGCTGAGTTCCCCCGTAACAGTAGCCCCCCACTTCCGAGCCTGGAACCAGAAGGGGAACGGGTGAAGGAAGTGATGCTTCGAGATTGCCGCCATCCCTCGGAGAGGCGCGCGCGCTTCGAGTTCCCCGTCTTTTTTATGACATATGGCGGTTGTTGCTGACCTGGCAGTCTGAGGATTTCGGCGGACATCCTTCCTTAATGGCGTCGATTCGCCTTTGGAGCGCGAGCGACCCTTCGGCAGCCAGGCGTCCTCTGGCGTCACCGGGGCGTCACCCACCTTTCCGCCTATTTAACCGGGGGTCCTCCTCCGTCCGCCTTTCTCTTTACAGACATCTTCGACAACGCCCCGGTCAGCCGACAACGCCCGCAACCGGACCCGGTCTCTTGAAGCCAAGCTGGGCGAGTTGGAGTCGGCTTTGGAGAAGTCCCGCGCGAGCGACCAGGAGCTTCGTTCGTGCCTGGAGGAGGCTGAGGCTGCTCGCATCGCTGCCGAGGCGAAGCACAAGGAGGCCCAGGCTGATCTGTTGAGGGTCTCCTCCGAGGTGGATGACCGGATTGTGGCGAAGGTCTTGGAGGCAAAAGCTCAGATTATGGAGCGAGCAGAGGCGACGCTGGCCGAGAAGAGTGCGGAGATCGGGCGTCAGGCGGTACAGGCTTATCGTCAGTCCGCCGAGTTCACCCGTGATATGTCGGAGGCGGTACAGGCCTATCGTCAGTCCGACGAGTTCGTCCGTGATATGTCGGACGCGGGGTCCGACTCCTTTGTCTTAGGCTTCGAGGAAGGCCTGGCAAGGGTGTCGGCTAAGTACCCCGAAATTGACCTGAGTGGGATCTCCCTTCTCGACTCCCCTCCGGCGCCATTGCCTGCTGCTTCTCCAACCGTCTCCCTACCCCCTACGGACGTGCCCGACATTCTCGACCCAGGGATTCCTCCAAGCTGACCTTCTGTATTTTGTTCTTTTCTTTGTGTGTTGGCGTTTTGCCAAGTTGTATGGGTCTCAGCCCTGAAACAATGAAAGTTAATGCAAATAGAGTTTCTTCATTTCACTTTCGTCCTTCTTCTTTTTAACTCTTGGTAGCGTCTCGCTGACTCTCGACTCCGAGGGTTAAGCCTCAGGAAATTCTTCCGGCGCTAAGCCAGGCATCCGAGGGTTAGGCCTCAGGAAATTCTTCCGGCGCTAAGCCAGGCATCCGAGGGTTAGGCCTCAGGAAATTCTTCCGGCGCTAAGCCAGGCATCCGAGGGTTAGGCCTCAGAAAATTCTTCCGGCGCTAAGCCAGGCATCCGAGGGTTAGGCCTCAGAAAATTCTTCCGGCGCTAAGCCAGGCATCCGAGGGTTAGGCCTCAGGAAATTCCGCTCGTTGGTCGGATTAGCCTGGCATCCAAGGGCCGAGCCTCGGGAAATTCCGCTCGCTGGTCGTGCGCCTGTCGCTCGCCGCCCGACGGAATTTCTCCATGGCCAGCTGCGATTGTATTTCTCCTCCTCTCCAAGCGTCGCCTGGGGAACACCAGATGGGCATTAAGTGCTAATTGAGGGGTTACCTGGGAAATCGGATCGCCAGTTGCTGCTTGCGAGGAGTGTCAGTTAAGCGGCCGCGATACGCGCGTTCTTCGAGGCGGATGCGGCTTAGTGCGCGAGCGGAGATACGTGGGCCTAGGGGTACAGGCCACCCGGAGTGTCCTGCACAAAAAATGCGATTAAGGAGAATAACGCTTAGGAAATCGCGGGAAGTTACGCCTTGAGAGCCGGATCGGCTCCGGATTCAATGCGCCCGCATTTATTGGAGCCACCCGTATCGGAACGACCGGGGGGCCGCAGTTTGGCTATAAATATAGGTGCAGGTGCGATGGAGCCTGCCAAGCCGGAGCTGTTCAGGTTGCAATGGATCGTGGGCCTCCTCTCCGGCGCATGGTTGAGGGACCCCTGCCGAAGGAACAGGAGGCGCGCCCTTCGCGACTTCCGCCAACTAGCCGTTTCATCTGGGATCAACAAGGAGGTTCTCCCCGGCGGAACTCCGCTCTAGGCGTTTCATCCGGGATCACGTCTCCCCTCCTTGAAGTTCGGTCTCCCGATTGAGCTCCGCACCAGGTGCTTGATCCGGGACCGCGCCTCCATATGCTCTTCCCCCTTGTATTCCTTTTCTCCCCTAACGCTGGGGAGGACCGGGATATCCCTTGGAGGTGGCGTTCCCCTGGAGGCAGCGGGAGCTTCGTCTGCGGCGGCTCCTCGTCCTCTTCGTGGGGCGTGGATGGCGCCTCCGGTTGGAGGCCGTGTGGACTTCTCCTTCGTCTACTTCTTCTTCATCCGCGCCGGCTCTTCGTCTCTTTCGTGAGACGCCGATGGCGCCTCCGGTTGGAAGCACCCACTTCCGACGGGATTGCAACCGCTTCAGATGGAGGTTTCGGGATCCCAGATCCTCAGCTCCTCGGAGTCTCCACCTCTTCTTTACTTTCTTTACACCTTAATTCCCCTCTGGGAATTCCTTGTAATCACACGAGCACGCCGTTGTAACCAGAAATTATTGAAATGCAAAGTGTTATACATTTTTGAACTGTCTTTCTGGCATCGTCGTTCTACTGGTAATACATCCGCAGGTTAGCGGAATTCCAGCTCCTTAGAATTTCTCGACCATCTAGGGCCTCCAACTGGTAGGAGCCAGGTCGGTTTACCCAGCGAACCTTATACGGGCCTTCCCAATTTGGCGCTAGCTTCCCACCTTCCGCAGGTCGAGATGCTTTAGCTCGCCTTAGCACCAGATCTCCGATTCTGAAAAGCTTCGGTCGGACCTTGGAGTTGTAATATCGGGCCACCCTCCGCTGATACATCGCCATCCGAACCTGCGCCATTTCCCTCGCTTCTTCCAAGAGATCCAGGTTCCCTCGGAGTTGTTCCGAATTGGCCTCGGGTCGGTGCGCGGCCACCCGAGGTGAGAGGAGTCCGAGCTCCACGGGGACAACGGCTTCCGTGCCATAGGTTAGGCTGAAAGGCGTCTCTCCGGTAGGGGTCCGATGCGTGGTTCGATACGCCCAAAGGACATTCTCGAGTTCTTCGACCCAAGCTTGCCCCGTCCGACCGATTCGCGCTTTGATTCCTTGGAGGATTGTCCGATTTGTGACCTCGGCCTCGCCGTTGGTTTGGGGATGCGACACAGATGTGAACCGATGCTCGATCCCGAACTCCTCGCAGAAGTCACGGAAATGCTTGTTGTCGAACTGTCGGCCGTTATCCGAGATGAGGACCCGAGGTACCCCAAATCGGACAATGATGTTCTTCTTCACGAACTTCCGGACTTGCACCTCCGTGATAGTGGCCAGCGGCTCTGCCTCCACCCACTTGGTGAAGTAGTCGATTGCAACAATCAAAAATTTCCGCTGAGCTGAAGCGACGGGGAATGGTCCGAGGATATCCATTCCCTACTGGGCGAAGGGCCAGGGTGCAGTGATTGGTGCCAAGGGGACAGAAGGGACTCTCTGGACGTTGGCGTGGCGCCGGCAGGCGTCGCATTTCCGTACATGATCCTTTGAGTCCTCCAACAAGGTAGTCCGGCCGATTTGCTCTTTGAAGATTTTGTTGACGAGGCGCTGGTAAGTGGCGCCAGCATTCTTCAGACCGAAGGGCATTACCTTGTAACAGTACAGCCCCCGGTCTGTTATAAAGGCAGTTTTCTCCTCGTCCTGTGGAGCCATCATTATCTGGTTGTAGCCGGAGAAGGCGTCCATGAAAGACAGCAGCTGATATCCGGAAGTCGCGTCGACCAGTTGGTCTATCCGCGGAAGCGGAAAGCTATCCTTGGGGCATGCCTTGTTCAGGTCGGTGTAGTCGACGCACATCCTCCACTTTCCGCTCGCCTTCCGGACAAGTACGACATTTGCCAGCCATTCGGGGTAGCTGACCTTCCTTATGAATCCTGCCTCCAAGAGCTTGTCTACCTCCTGGTCGACCACTCGGATCCGATCCGGGGCACAGTGTCTCTTCTTCTGCTTTACTGGTCGGTGGGTTGGGTCGACGTTGAGGGCGTGAGAAATGACCTCCGGGTCGATCCCAGGTACATCGGCCGCCGACCAAGCAAATACATCGGCGTTGGCTTGGAGGAATTCCACCAACCGAGCCCGAGCTCCCGGGTCGAGATTGGTGCCGACCCGGACCGTCCGGTCAGGGCGACCTTCCTCGAGGGGAACTTCGATCACACCTTCGGCCGGCTCCCCGTGCCGCAAGGCCACCTTGTCTCTGGTGTCGAGGGACTCGACGCTTAAGGCTTCTACGGGCTTCTTCCCTTTGAGAGTTGCTAGGAAACATTGCCTTGCGGTCGGTTGGTCACCTCGGACCTCTCCAATCCCGGCCGCCGTGGGGAACCGCCTGAGCAAATGGTACGTTGAGACCACCGCGCGAAGGGCGTTCAGTCCGGGTCGTCCGAGGATAGCGTTGTAGGCCGAGGGAACACGGACGACCAAGAACCCGAGCCGCACCGTGGCTTCTGCGGGTGCAACGCCCGCAGTCGCAGGCAGCTCAACGACACCTTCGGCCGAGACAGCGTCTCCAGTGAATCCCATGAGGGGGGTAGATGTTTTGTGCAACAATTGTCTGGACAAGCTCATCTTTTGGAAGGCCTCGTAAAACAAAATATCAGCTGAGCTTCCACTATCCACAAGAACACGCCTTACATCATAGTTTGCCATAGTGAGGGAGATCACCATGGCGTCGTCGTGGGGGGTCTGAACCCCCTTTACATCTTCATCACAAAAAGTGATTACATTACCGACCCTCTGCCTCTTTGCGACGGCTGCCCTTGATGCTTCAGTCGAGCCCCCCGCGTTCCTCTCGGGCCGGGGGCAGCCCCCAGTGATAGTATGGATCACGCCCGCGACGGGTCGATTCTGCTCCCGAGGCTCCGGAGGGACCGGGTCGGCCGGACGCGAGTCTGCGGGGGGACGTCGGTCGTTTACATATCGACCAAGACGCCCTCGGCGGATGAGAGCCTCGATCTCGTCCCGAAGCTGGAAGCAGTCTTCGGTGTCGTGGCCGTGGTCCCGGTGGTACTCACAGTACGCCCGAGAGGGCCTCCTCCCAGGGATCTTCTTCATCTGTCTCGGGACCGGGAGGTCCTCCCGCCCCTTGATTTCCATGAGGATCTGGGCCCGGGGAGTCAGGAGAGGAGTGTACCGGTTGAAACGTCGGGGCGGAGAACGAGGGCGTAGGGCGCCGTGGTTCCTCGCCGGCGACAGGCTTCTGCGCCGACGCTGAGGCGTCGGGCTCCTCCCCTGGCGTGCCTCTTTTCGCCTTTTCTTCCCGAGCTTTGGAGGGATCTCGGCGGCCTCCTTGCTCCGGTGGGCGGCCGCCTCCTCGGCGTCCGCATACTGGTTCGCCCGGGACAACAGCTCCGGGAAGCTCCGCGGCAGGCGTTTGTCCAGGGAGAAGGTGAGTCTGCCCTTTCGGAAGCCACGCTTCAGGGCTAAAAGAGCCACCTCCTGGCTCAGGTTCCGGACTTCCAACGTAGCCTTGTTGAAGCGGGTAAGATAATCCCGCAAGCTTTCTCCCTCGTTTTGCCGGACATCAAAGAGGGAGTCGGAGACCAGTCGCCGCCGACTACTGACGGCGAAATGGGTGATGAAGAGGTGGGTAAACTGATCGAAGGTCTGGATCGAGTTAGCCTCCAAGCCGGCGAACCACGCCCTTGCCGGGCCACGGAGGGTCGCCGGGAAAGCCTTGCAGAGGAGAGGACCTGATGCTCCGTGGAGGAGCATAAGGGTCCTGAAACTCTCGACGTGATCCCGCGGGTCCGCCGCCCCGTCATAGGGCTCGATCGCCGGCATTTTAAACCCCGGCGGATTCGGGGTCCGCAGGATCCTCGAGGCAAGCGCCGGTTGGGAGGAGATCTCCAAGTCGGCGAAGGGATCTTTAGAGTGGCCCTTCAGGACCTGGAGTTGTCGGTGGAGATCGTCCACCCGCCGGTCCAGGGAGCGCGACCGATGGGTGGGAGACAAGGAGCACCGAGAGGGGGACCGACTGGAGCGCGAGTTCCTTGAGGACTGGGGGGTCTGGGAACGCGCCCGGGCCCGCTTCTCGTACCCCGCGCAGCTCCGATGGGACGGTCCCGGTAGAATGGACCGTGCCCGAGAATCTTCCTCGCGCCGGCGCTCCTCCCCATGGGAGAGGAAGGAGCGCGGGTTAAGGAGGACAGGTGAGTGCTCAGGGAGCAGCGGCTCCTGGGCCCGCTGCGGCGCCCGAGACATCACACCCTGCAGGTTCTGCACCGCCTCCGTGAGGGTGCGAACCTGCTGGGCTAACTGGTCGAACTGAGCGGCTTCGACCATCTGAATGGGGGGTGGAACGGTGGAGTGTTGCTGAGAATGTGTTGGAGACGCAGCGGCCTCCCGGCCGGAGGCGCGAGAGGCCCCGCGACCGGAGGCATTGGAAGCTCCCCGACCACCTCGTCGTGCCATTACGATCGCTCTAAGATTCGGTCCCTTCCTCTAGCGCCAACTGTTGCTGGTGGTCCAAACCGAGAACGATTGGCACAGCGAGGTGAACGGGGTTCCGTCTGAGTTGCCTTGGTTGGTGTTGATTGTGCTCCACCTTCCGCCGGGAAATCTGCAAGCAAGCCTCGCACCACCACTGGGGTAGTGGGGGCCCTCCGACGATCAAGTCAGAGGAGGTTGGAGGAGAAGGAGAGATAATTGCAGGTAGTAGGAGAATGCTCTGAAAGTTCTTGCTTACCTCCCCCCTTCTCCCCCCCCGCAGCATATATACCAGGCTGGGGGGTCCTTCGGGGGGGTTGGTCATCGTGTGGCACGATGGAGTCGCCACTGACATGGCCGTTACAGGGCGTCGTGGGACAGCGCTGGGTACGGCCGTGACAGGGCGTAGTGGAGCTCCGCCTTGTGCGGCTGTTATAGGAGATCGTAGAGCAGCGCCGGATACGACCGTTGCAGGGACAGAGGGTCGTGGCGTGCTTCAGGGGAACAGCCTGTCGTTGTCGAGAGGTTGCCGACTCGGGATCGGATTGCTGGATCAAAGGGCAGCCGACTCGGGGTCGGGCTGCGAAGCCGAAGATATCCGACTCGGGATCGGATTGCTGGATCAAGGGGCAGCCGACTCGGGGTCGGGCTGCGAAGCCGAAGATATCCGACTCGGGGTCGGATTGCTGGATCAAGGGGCAGCTGTAGTCTTCTTGGGCGCGCGTGTCGGTCACGTGGGGCATGGTGGCTGAGTTCCCCCGTAACAAATACAATATTTATAGTATAATACAATAATAAAGGTATAAAATATTATAATTATTATTATAAATTAATTTTCCATAATATAACATAATATTAAATTATTTAAAATAACATATTAATGTATTATAATGTAATGTAATATAATATAATATTTATAGTATAATACAATAATAAAGGTATAAAATATTATAATTATTAGTATAAATTAATTTTCCATAATATAACATAATATTAAATTATTTAACATAACATATTAATGTATTATGATATAATATAATATAATATTATATTTATAGTATAATACAAAAATAAAGGTATAAAATATTATAATTATTAGTATAAATTAATTTTTCATAATATAACATAATATTAAATTATTTAACATAACATATTAATGTATTATGATATAATATAATATGATATTATATTTATAGTATAATACAAAAATAAATGTATAAAATATTATAATTATTAGTATAAAATAATTTTTCATAATAATTTCCCATAATTTCCCATAAAATAATTTCTCGCGGTCTAGGGGCTCTTCTTCGTGGTCCACGCTCGAGGAGGACCTCAGCATGGGCCGCGAGGTTGATGATAAAAAAAAAACAATAGATTGATTTTGGAAGGTATGAAAAAGGATTAAAAATTTTTTCTTCTAAAATGTGGTTCAAGAAATGCATACAAAAATTGGAAAGAAAAATACCTTTTCTTACGGAAGGGAGTCTGACGGCTAGGGTTCTTGGCTCCGGCAGATTTTTAGGTTTATAAAGGGACAAACTATGTAATTATGTTATTTTAATATGGGCATTTTTGTCAAAAATACAGCTTTTCAAAAAAGCTGAAACAGCTTCCTCCCAAAAGCTCCAAATTGGAGCTTCCTCCCAAAAGCTGTTTTCAGCTTCCCGCAAAAGCTGAAATAGCTTTTTGAAAAATTTACCAAACACAGTTTTCATCTAAAAGTACTTTTGGAGGGCCAGAAAGTGCTTTCTGGCCCTCCAAAAGCTCCCCCAAATAGGGCCTAACTACATGCCTGACTTGAAAGACTTAGAAATCCTATTTATAGCACCGTGGACTCTACTATTTCGGTTAAATACGTGTTCGGTCACATGCTTTCTGTCCCTATTTAATCCAAAATAAAGACACTCCATTTTCAAATATATTAAACAACATCTTATGATACAACAAAAAAAAAAAGAATTAAGAGTGAAACTGATCCAGAATAGCTACGTCTTCTCCTTCCAGCGCCTCTACTAGGAAACGACACTGCATCGAATTTCAAGTCCAACCTCCATATGGATCTTTTGGAGAGTGGAAAAATAGAGACGTGAATGGCAAGAAAAATATCCTACCAACCCAGTCCCCTTGAAATGTGAAACTAGATTGAAGTTACTCAACCGGATCAGCGTGAAAGGAGCCCTTGCCACTGGGACCGAAGCGTGGTTTAAGCATTTGCCACGAATCCGTCCTTTTCTGGAGTACCATCGAGGAACGTTGCCCACTCAGCCACCACCGGTCCCAATGCCACCAACCCCGAGCTCTACCTCTGCCACATCAAACCAACACGCTAAATTTTTTGCACACTCTCGCTTCTTCTCTGTCTGCTGGTTCTGATGAGCAAGATGCGTAAATGGAGAAACAGCTCTCGCATAATGTTTTCAGTGGGCGATATTTGTGAAAAAAGACATCTGAAGCAGATGGTTCACAATCTCTGATGTTAAAGAAACAACCATAGACGATAGCCACATTAAAAACTAAAAAAAATCCCTAGAAATGGAACTAAGTAATTAAAGCTTACTATCAACTTTATATGGTTCAATCTACCAAAAAGCCTTGACATATTTCTAGTTTACAAAGCAAGATTAATTTTAATATCTAAGTTTGTAATTGTAACATAAGCATTATGATGGCCACAAGCAGAATGCAATTACTTCTGCCATCCTACAAATTTGAAAAGAAATATCATCCTTGACTATGGTTCCTTGCAGACCACGGGGTCATTTGCAGCCACCAGGACATGCATGGTGTGTAACAGCTCATCGAGACAACAAAAGCGGGCGGCATATTTCTTGAACGTGTTCGTTGCCCTTCCATGTACGTTTACATAGGAAGAATCTCTTAAACACGGCTGTACGTACTCTCCGTGCGAAAAGGACGTTTGATGCCCCACATACAATAAAATCGACTTTGCCAGCTCTTGGCAAGAATTAATTGAGCCCGCTGGAGAGTTACGAGGGGTCTATCACATACCAATACTTAATTATTTTGATAAGGACGAAAACCAAACCGAACATAGCTTTACTCCTTGCGGCAAAAATTATCGGTGCTATTGCTGCATCGGTGCCTAGAACAGCTAGAGACATTTGAAGCTTCTATTTAGCTTGTGCAGTATCTAGAATCATTCTAATTTCTTGAAAGCCCTTAATTTTTTCAAGATTAATTTTGATGGCAGCATCACTTGTGACAGAGATAGAGGTGGAGTGGATTTTGTGATCAGGGATCATGAGTTTGAGCTTGTTGTAGCCGAAAGATGGTACATCTTTGACGAGTCATCAGTGGTACGGAGTTGAAAGCTGCATGAGTGGGCATTATCTTTGCCGAATTGGCTCAAAAGGCGGATTGCATCTATCTTGAAGGTGATGTGGCTCTAGTGATCTATTGGATTCAGAAAAGTGTTGATAGGCACAAGCGTTTGGAAAGCTACTTGCTTTTGCGGGATATAAGTGAGATTGTGGGAGGGCTTGCAGCTTTTCGAGCTTCTCATGCTTATCAGGAGTTAGAAACTGCGGTTGACTTGGTTGTTTCTTATGCGGCGCGCCACTCATAAAAATTTTGTTGGGAGAGACTGGAGGTTGCTCCCCCACCTTTGCACCAACTACTTCTTTTTGACTCTTACGGGTGTACTCATGCGCGTACGGTATGAGTTGCCGCTATATCAAAAAAAAAAAGAAACTTTTTTTTTGGTTGAGATTGGTCTCCCATATAGTCTAATGGTGTTGCGAAAAAAAGCAATCAAGATATAATTATGTCACCAATCTTTTTCTTTATTATGTAATTAAATAGGATATCACTCACCAAGCAACAATCTTTTCGACAGTCTACTTAGATAATTAACAGAAAAAAAATAATCAAGCAATCCAGAAGTAAGAGACAATACAATTTTTAACGTAGAAAATCCTTCTACGTGAAGAAAAAAACTACAGGACCTAGTCGAGCCCAAAACTTTCACTATTTAAAATAATGAAATTACAATAGACCCTCTATAGTTCAACTAGATGATGCACAAATATCAATAAAATTTAATCTTGATTTCTACAACAAGAACATTTATCACCAATAAAGTGGATTTCAATAATAAACAATAAAATAGAGAATAGATTTTACCAACTATTGATGCTTGAAATAATCAATAGAGAAGGCTTTTCAACGATCCAAACTGTTCAATCTGTAGCTCTCAATACTGAAAACAATATACTAAAATGTCAACCAAATTTGGATACAATCAACCATCCGAACATCCGACAAAATAGCACCTTTCCTCTCTCTTCTTCTTCTCTATTTTCTTTTTTTTCTTCTTTAATTTTTGTAGAGTCCCAAGACTCACGGTTTCTTTGCCTTTTGCAATACACTTGCAATTCTCACCTCAAAGGGCTCCACCGCTACACCCTTCAAGCCCACATTCTAAAGTGTCTCGGAATTAATAAAATTCTCTGAAGAACCCGTATCAACCAGCAAAAAAACTTCATGTCTACCAATCCATGTCATAAGCCTCATAGTGGAAGGCTTTTGTACACCTGACAAAGCATGCAATGGTAGTTCAAGTTCTTCTCCTTCCTCCCAATGTTCGGTCCCCTCTTGCTCAAATTTTTCACCGTTTTCATCAGCATATTCAGTCACCACATCCTCCTCCTCACTGCAAACATCTAATAGATAAACTTGGCCACCCCTACATCAATGCTCTTTGCTTCACTTGCCACTACACTTGAAGCAAAGTCTCTTCTTTATGTACTCTTGCAGCTCTTCTTGTGAAAGTTTCTTCACCTCCTTGGGTTGCTCCTTTTTGCTGCTGTCTGCCACCTCCTTGCCCTTCCAAGTAGCCTTCGGCAGCAAAGCTTTGGTGCCTTTGCTGCTGAAACTTTTCTTGGTCAGGCGCTTCTCCGCATAGTAGCTTTGGTAGAAGATTTCAACGATCCTTATGGCCTCCTGAAGTCTGGCTGGTTGCTTGAGTTTCAGCTCTTTCGCCAACCACGGCTTCAGCCTGTCAATGAAAGTGCCTAACACCCACTGACTATAGTTTGTAGCTGTTTGAACTCCTCGATGTAGGTCTGCACTTTTTCCTCCTATTTCAACTTAGCCAACTGACCATGATGGTTGATTATAGGCAACGGTCCCCACTGAGTCATAAACTCCTTTACAAAAGCAGTCCACCGTAACCTCATTTCCTCCTTCTTATACAAGGCTCGAATCCACCTCCACCAACAGCTTGCTCTCTCCTCTAGATGGAAACTAGCCAGTGTTACCTTATTAGCCCGTGGAACCTCATACACATAAAAGTACTACTCGGCTTTGTCCATCCACCAGGGTGACTGCTGCTAAGTTTTGGAAAGTCTATTTTAGGCTTCCTTTGGTCCCCTCTTTAAGCCATGGACCCCTAAAATCACCCTCGCCATCATCAACCATCCGACCTCTTCTCCTCCTATCCATGTAGTCTCTTCGGTCATAAGGCCTTCGAGCATGGAAAGGCTCCTCCTCCGACTCAGCGTCTTCCTCACCAAAACCTCTGTCACTAACCCGGTCCTCCTCTAACCATCTCTCCAACACAACTCCTTGGGCCTCTATCCTACCCCCTCTCCTCATGTTTCCTTTCAAGCCATACTCCTAATGGAAGATAGCCCTCACACCAGCTGCATCGCTTTCCCTCTCATCGCTTGCCAGACCCTACCGTGAGGCATGCGACCTAGGCGCTTCATCATGAGCTATCTTCTATTCCCTCTCTCTCTCTCTCTCTCTCTCACTTTCACCTAGCCTCCTTTTGCTTTGATTCTTTATCTGACCTATTATCATTAGTATGGATTTTTTCAAGACACAATAACTTCATCTCCAAAGCATTTCGAACCTAATAATATTTCACATCAATATGCTTGGATCTCGAATGAAATATTGGATTCTTTGAGAGATGGATGATACTTTGACTATCATAATAAAGTATACATTTCTCTTGTTCTTGGCCCTATTCTTGTAGAAAATTTTACATCCATAAAAATTTTTTACAAGCTTTTGTAATTGCAAAAACTCTATTATTGTACAAATACCCATAATATAACAGTTGTTCTAACGATGTTAAAAAAATCATATTTATATTAATTAAAAATAAAATTAAAATTTTGAAATTACGTTATTATCCCTACTTTTTTTCCTCCCCTCTTCCCCCTTTGTATTGGGATTGCGATCGCAGGAGTTTGCCCGCGGGAGTTCGCGATTGCGAGATAAGCGTTCGCCCGCGGGCATTTGCGATCGCGAGATCGTGATCACGATCCCGCAGGCGATCAAGATTGCGAGATCGCGATCCCATGGGCCATCACGAGCGGGATCGGCCCGAGATCGTGATGCAGCTTACTCGCGATCTCCTTCCTCCTTCCTCCCTCTTCTGTAATCCAACATACGATAAAAAAAACTCTTCTAACTTCCAGGTCTGTCCTCTCCAAAAGTTAGTCCATCTTTCAAATCTTTGAAATCTCTCCTATCTGTTGATCATAAAAAAGGTATTTCAATATCATCTTGCCCTCTCTTCCCTCTCGTTGATTTATACCATTTTTCTCCTATTAATCTAAACCAAAAAAATCATTGCAACTGTTAGAAGAACAATAATGATTGTTGTAGCTGATTTTATTTCATTCTTATTTTTCACTGTGAACCTGTATTGAAGCTTTATTTTTTGGTTTCTAACTGCATACCATATACTATATTGAGGGTAAGAAAGGCGAAGTATCACCCTGTTGCCCAAGGTGACAAGCCAAGAGGGGGGGGGGGGGTGAATTGGTTTCTTTTAATTTTAACTATCTTACTTGTGTTAAATGATGAGTTAGTGAACTTAAACAAATCACAATACAAACAACAAGAAGTATAGTGGTTCGGTGCTCTCCTTAGCACCTACATCCACTCCCCAAGCGACCCCTTGGGAATTCACTATAATCCCGCGGATTACAGTTGGATTGTTTTCCGGGCTCACAATCCAAAAATCTTTACACTTTGGTTTTTCGGGTTCACCAAAAACCTATGTTGGTTTTACGGGCTCACCAACGAACCTATACAATTGGTTTTACGGGTTCACCAACAACCTACGTTGGTTTTACGGGCTTACCAACAACCTATGTTGGTTTTACGGGCTCACCAACGAACCTTTACAATTGGTTTTCCGGGTTCACCAATCAACCTATTCCGTTGGTTTTGCGGGCTAACCAACAACCTTTACAAGTAGTCTAATAAACAAAGAAAGAAGATTTAAACTCCTAGATGAGCAAATATAACAATATAATCTACAAAGAAGAGTTTAGAGAATAATTATCGCTTGATGTGTCTTCTCTCTTCTTTGTCAAGGATGCTTCACTCTTCAAGGGTGGATGGAGCTCTTAATGACTCTTGGAATCTGCTCAACCACTTTCTTTTGACTCTTGAATGAAGCACTTGGATGAAGCTTGCCTTGCTAGGGTTCTCTCTTGAATGCACTTGATGTATTTTCCAAAGCATGCTTCCTCTGATGAATACTCCCTCTTAAATACTTCTCCAACCTCCAAATAGTCCTTCCTGACCGTTGGATTGAAGAAACTAGCCGTTTATAGCCGTTGGGAGTCCAAAAAGCACTTCTGCACAACTAGCCGTTATGCTTCTGCCCGTGCTTGGGTCGGCTCAATCTGTCCTTGGGTCGACCCAACTTTCACTTGGGTCGACTCAAACATTCCTTGGGTCGACCCTCTCAGAATCCACGGAAACTTGAAATTCAGCCTTCCTTCACTTGGGTCGACCCAACCTTTCTTTGGGTCGACTCAAGGTTCAGTTGGGTCGACTCAACTTCTTCTTGGGTCGACCCTAACAGGGTTTCCAGAGAACCTTTTCTGTCTTCTGTTCTGTCTTGCCTTTGGGTCGACCCACACAGGGTTTGGGTCGACTCAAGCTTGGGTCGACTCAACTTCATCTTGGGTCGACCCTCTCAGTAAATCCAGAGAACCATTTTCTGAGTTGTTTTGAGAATCTTGATGTTTGGGTCGACTCATGCTTTCCTTGGGTCGACCCAACACACTGTTCATCGGTGCCATTTTTGCAGAAGTGTGCCAAATGATTTCTTGATGTGACGGGGTCGACCCAATCATCCTTTGGGTCGACTCAATCCACACTTTGCTGCATCTCAAGGTTAGATTCATTCAAATAAACAATGAAATGTATCTATATCAATTTAAACAAATATACTGAGAGTAACAGACTTAAGAATGTAGTATCGATTTAACTTATAACATACTCTAGATAATTGCTTGTTAATCATCAAAATAACACTATCATCCTCAATCTCCCCCTTTTTGATGATTACAAAATAAAGAGTATGAGCCTATTGATACTTGTCTTTTAAAATCAGTTTTTTGAAAGGGCTTACCTTGCTGAATTTCAGTTTTTCATATATAAGAGTGAAGTCTCCCCCTATATCATTCAAATGTTGCCAATTTGACTTTTTGAATTACTCCCCCTTTCATTTATAATTCATTAAAGATGAAACTCCAAAAATTTGAGATAAAACATGAGTTTCAGGTTATGTATCGAGGTGTGAAAGGTGCGTGCCAAATTCTGAAATTATATGTGCCAAATTCTGAAATTTGATATAAATTTTTGACTTGATCATTTTCATTGTTGCAAATTGCTCCCCCTTGGATGTATATGCTTTCCTATATGATTTTCAATTTGTTTTACAAATTATTTCTCTTTCTTTCTTTACTTCTCCTCTTATTACTCTATCTTTACTTCTCCTCTATTACTCTTTCTTTACTTCTCCCCCTTTTTGTTACTCTATTTACTCTATCTTTACTTCTCCCCTATTACTCTTTCTTTACTTCTCCCCCTTTTTGTTATCATCAAATAGGTACATGGGAAAAGACACAATAACAACCATTCAAACTTCATTGATCAAAATAGGAACATTTTAGTACAATCATGCCAAAAACAAAAGCAAATACAATGTTCCTCAATCAAGGTTCAAAATACATGATCAACACAAAATACATATGAGAACTAGATACATATCCTAGGCTCTAAACAAGATCGTGAGACTCTCCCGGATCGCTTGGCTACGGCTCTCTTGGGTTCCATTTCTCCAAGATATTGAAGTAATCTACTGTTTGGAGATGATTGGAGAAGATTTGAGAGTGGAAAATAGGGTTTTCGGAAGAGGACAAAGGGTAAACAGTGCCCTAGATAGCTCACGGGTCCCCCTTTTAACAGTGGGGTCCCGACGTTGGGTCGACTCAAGAATTTTCTTGGGTCGACTCAACGTTGGGTCGACCCTATTCTGGGTTGGGTCGACCCAAGTTCAGAAATTTTTTCTTTCTCTTCCTTTTCGCTTCTAAAAATTTTCCTTGCTTCCAATCCGTACAAATTCTTTCTGGGACAATGATACATGAGTAAGAAATCTATAGATGACAAGTTTGACTCATATTTCATGGATTTTTAGAAATGGGAGGAATGTATCATGAGACTGCTTGCTCCCTTTTATATCTCTTCAATAAAAAGGATCACATATGCCTAATTTCCTCCTTAGCGTGCAGACTCTATCTTCACTCAAGGGTTTTGTGAATATGTCAGCTAATTGTTTTTTCCGTACATATATGCTCAATACATATGTTTCCATTTTGCACATGATCCCTAATAAAATGATATCTTATTTCTATGTGTTTGGTTTTAGAAATGAGACATTTAAGATGTGAGCCAAAAGAGATCTCTAAATGTAGATTCCAAAGATATTTTTCAAATCAAGTGTAGATGGAATCTTTTTCAAGTTATTTCAAGGAGTATCAAGAATAATATTCAAAGAAGGCACGAATGAAAATTCAACACCTTTATATATATATATATTAAGTATATAGCAAGATGAGAGCAATCTAATTAATTTTCAGAGTATAGTATAAGAGCAAATAAAGATCAAAACTTATATACTCGAAAAACATAAGATTATGTTGAATCCTTAATTCTTAATGACTTCAAAGTTCTTTCATGATATAAAAGTATTGGGGCATATATACCAAAACATGAATTTATGCAGTGTAGGATACATAAAATTCAAGGCTTTGAAAGTTCTTTTAGAGCTCTCTTAAAAACTTTCTTTTACTCCTTTAAAGATCATAGCATCAAAATCAATTAAAATGAATTGGCTCAGGATTGAAACACCAAAGTGCAAGCCAATAAGAACTCATAAGTAGATTCCAAGATAAATTTTCAAAACTAAGACAGATGGAATCCTTTTCAATTAAATTTTCAGAAATAAATGATTTACCGATGAATACAGATGGAAATCCAACTTTCAAAAGATATTCAATGAAGCACAAAGTTTAATACCACTTTACATTTAGTATTCTTTGTCTCATCTTTAGATGCGAATTTATACGATTAAGTTCTATATGATCTCTCACTCTGAAATTTTCTTTCTCCCCCTTAATTAATCATTCCATTTGAGAGTTTAGAGTTTGAAGATAATTTTCAATAAAGAGATTGAGTATTTAAAGCTCCCCCTCAAAAGATGCATTTTCTTTCAAATCTTTTTTTTTTGCTCTTCTATAATATCAAGAATGTAGAGTGATCTAGAATTTTTCAAAATTTATAGCAATCACTCTTTTTAATCTTTCAAGAATAAATTATATTTTCTCTTATTTTCTTTTTAATATGTATGGAAATATTAATCAGAAAATAATTCTTTTGAAGCTCAAATTTCTTTCAAAAGTAATTACATTTTCTTTCCTATAAGAATTATTGAAGTGAGTTGAAATATTCTAAGCTTTAGGATCATTAACTCTCTTCTTAAAAATAGCTTTTCTTTTTAATGATAGAAGCATTTAATTATGTAGGAGTGTATATTCAAAATATTAATTTCTTAGTCATAGTTTTTTTTCAGCAATGTATATATGAAGCACCATAAATCTTTTTAATATCAAAATAATATCATATGTTTAGAACCATTTATTTGCAATCAAGATCATTGAAAAGCACATCATTTAGACCAATTTCAGTACACTTATAGGATAAAAAATGATATGTTTCAGATGCGTATCGGAGCAAACAACCAAGGTATCCAAAGTAATTCTATTTTTCTTAAACCGTAGTTTTCATCTAGAAATCATATTGAGTTATTCCCCAAAATGATGCAATCATTGAAGTATATAATGAAAGTTACAAAAATGCAACGATAGAAGCATTTTTAAATTAAGTTTAAGCTTTTATCCTTAAGGTGTGTTTTCAAGTGATCGAAACTTCATTTATATACTTTCATTTATCTTGTCATTCATTTCCTCATTTTTGAATTTCTTCCTTTAACCACTCAGTGAATATTCTAATCTTCATTTCTTTTGGTTTTACTTTTCTATGCTCTATACTCTATTTGCTCCCTATCCGGTGGAGTTGGAAGGGGCACGAGGTACTACCACTAGCCTCCCTCTTGTGCCGTCCCTAATATACCCTACACCGAATAGTTGGGTCAAATAGTGCCGGGTACTACCACTAGCCTCCCCATTGGCACCATCCCTATGATGAGCAATGTAGAAAGGTTAAACTTTTCTCTTTAAAAATGTTCACTCCAAACTCTTCCTATTATAGTTGATTATGAATTTTATCCCATCCAAAGGAATGCTCACATAATTCTTATAAATGTGCTGAATATATTATACTTGTTTTGCTTTTACCTAAGATTGGAGTACTTACTTAGTTTTATTATCTTAACAGATTTTTATGAATCTTTTGATATCAATTAGATGTGATTCATTAGAATTAGTTTGATATCTTTGCATATAAGCACAAAATGAGCATACAATTTGGCCTACAAGCTGCATGATATAGTAATACAGCTTCAAACAATAAAATTACCTTGCTCATTATTTTTAAACTCTACAATATGGGGTCATAGATATACCTTTCTTCATGCCAAACTTCTGTAAGAATATTCTTGTGAACTTACTTTGGCCATGAAGATCCCCTTTCTTATTTGTCTTAGTTTGGAGTTCGAGAGGAAAGATTAGTTCATCCATTTTACTCATTTCGAACTCACCCTGCATGAGCCTAAAAAAAAACATTACATAAAGCTTCATTAGTAGCACCACAAATAATGTCATCAATATATATTTGAGCAATTATGATATCAGAATTTTTCTTTTTGATACATAGTTTTATCACTATTGCTTTCTATCAAAAAGTTACTTAATCATTCATATCATGCTCTTGGTGCTTGTTTTAAATCAAATAGTATTTTATCATGTTTGTGATGAATATTTTTCAAATATAGATGGTTATTTTTACATAAAAATTTTAATAATATAACCACACAGAAGTTCATTCTACACATTCATTTGACAAAATACAAATCTCATAAAACAATCAAATGAAAGTGGTTATCTTTGGCTTCTAATTATGCAAAGATTTCATCAAGATCTATTTCATCTTTTCTGATTAATTCTTTTAGTAATCACAAATTCTTCTTAATTTGGTGTGTTTCTGAAAAACTCAGTTTTGTTCCAAATATAAAAAGTTTTCAGATTCTTCAATAAGATTTCAAATTTTATCCCTTTCAAAATGATTTAGTTTAACTTAACCAATTATCCTCTTGTTCAATCTTCTTAATGTCTTTTAAATAGAAGCAAAAATGACAAACTATATTCTCAATAAAAGATCTAGTTTTAATAAGAACAATATGAATTGACATTTCTACAACTGGTATCTTTTCATTGAATATTCTATATGCATTGCTTAGAGAGTAATATCCAAAGAAATAGTTGTTTTATCAGATTTGGCATATATTTCATTCTTGAGAACATAACATGTATAACTGAAAAAAAAAAACATGAAGGTATGCACCATTTGATTTTCTGTTTTTCATGAGTTCACATGGGGTTTTCTTCAAAAATAGATTTAATAGAAACCTTATAATATGACAAGCTGTGATGATAACATTAATCAACTGCTATCACAAAGCATTGTCCTTACACAACAAAGGTTCTATTTTTATATTTTTATAACCCCTATATGTAATAGTATTCTTGGTGCAAAAACAATTGTATTCAATACCGTTTTCTGTGCAAACCTTATTAACAAATTGGTTTTCAAAACTGTGCCATGATACTTTCACAGTTTGCAAACCTTTTTTATTTGAAATCTTTTGTAAGTTTGTGCCAAAGCAGAAAATATTTCAATTTAAGTGCCAAGAATAAAACCAAAGTTAGCTTTGAAAAATCATCCATAATTACAAAGTCAAGAAGCTTATCTCCTAGGCTCACTATCCTAGAGATCCAAATAAGTTCTTATGGAGAATTTTCAAAGACTAAGAGGTGGAAACAATGTTTTCAGATTTCGAAATGATTCTAGTTTGTTTTTCTAGATGACATGCATAGCAAACTTTGACCTTGTAGAAATTAATTTAAGTAAGCCAATGACAAGGTCTTTTGAGATTAAGTACATACTAGTATGAGTTGATTTTATATGCCAAAAGTGGTTTCTTTAATCTTGGTATTCATAGTACATATATTTAAAGTCATACCAAGTATACATTCTCATGTCTATGATCAATAAAAGATAATACCATTGATAAAAACTCTCAATCAAGCATATAGAGAATTCATAGAGTTATTCTTAATAAATTGATTAATCATTTAGCAACTTATCCAGCAGTAAGTAAAGCATACTATAAAATGAAGTGATTTTATTATGTTTTTAAAAATATTACCTATATCACAAAATTGATTAATACCTGCAATTTATGTTTTAATTAGATACTAAGGCAAAGAGAATGATGAGATGCAAGGATTACTAATTTCATTATTCTTTTCATTTCAATTACTTTTCTTAAGTATATTTTAAGTTTCATTATCTAATATATGTCTAGAGCACCCAATGTCTAAATTAACATCTTTTGTTGGAGCCTTGAGTGCTAGACACACCTATAGAAAATATTCAGATTTTCAACTTAGGAACCCAAGCTCTTTTGGGTCCTTGTAGGTTAGCTATTATTGTTCCTTTTGAAACCCATATTTTCTTAATAGCTATTTTATCCATAGGCTTGCAGATTTTAGGATTATAAGGAATGTATTTCTGCATACTCTTATTGAATTTAACAAACATCGATTTAATATAAGTAGATGATGGATTTTTAATTTTCTGTTTTTGTTCATTAGGTTCATCAGATAAATTAGAATCTATTTTATGATAGATAGTGGAGGATTTATCACATATGTCATTAATGGATTTTTGTGTGTACCAAGATTGATATCCTAATCCAGCCTTTTCAAATTCAACTCTTTGATTATTTATCATTAAGTTTAGTTTTTCAGAGCTGATAGTAAATTTTTCAACTATAGGCTTAAATTTGTTAACTTCTTTAGTTAGCCTTTCATTGTCTTCTGAAAGTAATTTATTATTTTTCTGAGTTATATCATAGCTTTCAGCAAGAGATAGATTTTTCTGATTTAGCTTTTTATTCTTTAAACTAAGCTTCTTATATTCTAAGTATAGATCAGAAAAAGTATCATGAAGTTCATCAAATGTAAAATCAGATTGAGTTTCAGCATGTACTTTATCTTGGAATGAGAAATCACTTTGTGTTCCAATACATACCTTATCTTCATGTGCCATAAAGCAAGAATTTTTAATTTCAGTTTGCTGCTCTTCTTCTTCAGAGCTAGTTTCAGATTCACCAAAAATGTTAGTGCATTCATATTTACCTTCAAGCATATTCCAGATTTCCTTAGCAGTTATGCAAAAAGATATGCTATTAAGTTCACTATCATCCAATGCACAATATAGAATATTCATGGCTTTTGCATTTTGCTGAGCCATTTTCTTATCATGATTAGCATTTGTATGTAGCCCATTGACTATGATACTCCATAAATCATAGTCATGTGCTTGAATGAAAATGCGCATGCGTGCTTTCCAATGTGTGTAGTTTATACCATTAAATAGTGGAGGTCT
Source organism: Phoenix dactylifera (assembly GCF_009389715.1). Taxonomy (NCBI): domain Eukaryota; kingdom Viridiplantae; phylum Streptophyta; class Magnoliopsida; order Arecales; family Arecaceae; genus Phoenix; species Phoenix dactylifera. Next base: position 1,847,073 of record NW_024067673.1, on the reverse strand, counting down.
ATCAATTAATTGTCCCTTACTCATAGAACATCCCACTTGGGTTGTCATGATCTTTAACTCTTGATTGTGAGATCAATGAGTACTATTGGAGCACCTTGCTCTGATACCACTTGTTGCCCAAGGTGACAAGCCAAGAGGGGGGGTGAATTGGTTTCTTTTGATTTTAACTATCTTACTTGTGTTAAATGATGAGTTAGTGAACTTAAACAAATCACAATACAAACAACAAGAAGTATAGTGGTTCGGTGCTCTCCTTAGCACCTACATCCACTCCCCAAGCGACCCCTTGGGAATTCACTATAATCCCGCGGATTACAGTTGGATTGTTTTCCGGGCTCACAATCCAAAAACCTTTACACTTTGATTTTTCGGGTTCACCAAAAACCTATGTTGGTTTTACGGGCTCACCAACGAACCTATACAATTGGTTTTACGGGTTCACCAACAACCTACGTTGGTTTTACGGGCTTACCAACAACCTATGTTGGTTTTACGGGCTCACCAACAAACCTTTACAATTGGTTTTCCGGTTTCACCAATCAACCTATTCCGTTGGTTTTGCGGGCTAACCAACCAACCTTTACAAGTAGTCTAATAAACAAAGAAAGAAGATTTAAACTCCTAGATGAGCAAATATAACAATATAATCTACAAAGAAGAGTTTAGAGAATAGTTATCGCTTGATGTGTCTTCTCTCTTCTTTGTCAAGGATACTTCACTCTTCAAGGGTGGATGGAGCTCTTAATGACTCTTGGAATCTGCTCAACCACTTTCTTTTGACTCTTGAATGAAGCACTTGGATGAAGCTTGCCTTGCTAGGGTTCTCTCTTGAATGCACTTGATGTATTTTCCAAAGCATGCTTCCTCTGATGAATACTCCCTCTTAAATACTTCTCCAACCTCCAAATAGTCCTTCCTGACCGTTGGATTGAAGAAACTAGCCGTTTATAGCCGTTGGGAGTCCAAAAAGCACTTCTGCACAACTAGCCGTTATGCTTCTGCCCGTGCTTGAGTCGGCTCAACCTGTCCTTGGGTCGACCCAACTTTTACTTGGGTCGACTCAAACATTCCTTGGGTCGACCCTCTCAGAATCCACAGAAACTTGAAATTCAGCCTTCCTTCACTTGGGTCGACCCAACCTTTCTTTGGGTCGACTCAAGGTTCAGTTGGGTCGACTCAACTTCTTCTTGGGTCGACCCTAACAGGGTTTCCAGAGAACCTTTTCTGTCTTCTGTTCTGTCTTGCCTTTGGGTCGACCCACACAGGGTTTGGGTCGACTCAAGCTTGGGTCGACTCAACTTCATCTTGGGTCGACCCTCTCAGTAAATCCAGAGAACCATTTTCTGAGTTGTTTTGAGAATCTTGATGTTTGGGTCGACTCATGCTTTCCTTGGGTCGACCCAACACACTGTTCATCTGTGCCATTTTTGCAGAAGTGTGCCAAATGATTTTTTGATGTGACGGGGTCGACCCAATCATCCTTTGGGTCGACTCAATCCACACTTTGCTGCATCTCAAGGTTAGATTCATTCAAATAAACAATGAAATGTATCTATATCAATTTAAACAAATATACTGAGAGTAACAGACTTAAGAATGTAGTATCGATTTAACTTATAACATACTCTAGATAATTGCTTGTTAATCATCAAAATAACACTATCATCCTCACACCCATTTTTGATTGCTGAAACATAGTATGGCTATGTATTAGTCCTTTTTTTCTTTTATTTTGTTAGGATAGTTTTGGTTGATAAGCACTCTCTCTTATAATTTATATCGTGCATATTTATTTATTCAATGTATAGGTTCTTAAATGGAGCAACAACTATTCATATTGAAGGTAAAATTTGGAGGATATTTTAAAAAGGTTAAGAATTCTATAAGATTTAAGTACTACTTTGGAAAACAAAAGAGCTGGTTAGTTGATGTTGACTGTTATTGCTACAAGGATCTATATGATGATATAGTGCATACCTTCAATTTGAAGCTTGAAGAGACCATAAAGATTTAGTCTGTGATTAGACATTTAATGCCTAAGTCTTACATGATATTAGACACAGATCAAAAATTGATGAGTTTGTTTGAGGAGTACAAGGATTTAAAAGAGTGCTTCATATTTGTCACAAAAGAGACCAATATTATACAACTTTCTCAATCAACACTAGGCAGCCAAGATCAAATTGAAACATGTAGAAGCACTGCAACTGTAATAGAAAAGATTCGAGTGGATGAAGTAAGAGAAAACCAAAGGCACAACGAAAATGAGCATCTAGCTACAATAAGCATTGATACCTTAGCTACTGCTGCTGAAAATAATGACTTTATTGGGGTAAATGATGAAACTTTATTTCAAGAGGAACAGAAAATACTGAAATTTATGGTTCTGAGAGTAGCTATCATAGTATTTATCATAGTAATTCTGATGATAATGATGAAAATATCATAGAGTACGAGAGAGAGACATATGAGATGTACATTGAGGATCCTAGCATGGCCGTAGGGACAAAATATACAAGTTGAGAACAGTTCAAGATAGAACTGAGTCAGCGTGCTATATTGAATGAATTTGCCGTAAGATTTCTCAAAAGTGAGCCTGGTAGAACGACAATGAGTTGCAAAGATGAAGCTTGTAATTGGAGGCCTCATGCTTCACTATTATGTGATGCTCATACATTTCAGGTATTATGGTTGAAATATATTCGCTTTTAATTATAGGGCTTATGAAAAATATTGCACGTATTAATATATTGTTCTGTTTGTATGTACCGGTCAAAAAATTGAAGAAACCTCATACGTGCTCATCTATAAACAAATGTGGTAACAAGATGGCTACACAATTTTGGATATGTGATAGGATCATTGGTTGGCTACGAAAAGAGGATGACCTATCCCCTATTGAGTTAAGAAGGAGATTGTCAAGTTACATGAAAAACCTTCTCAATGTGAAAAGTAAAAACCACGAGACCGTAGTCCACTCAAAAAAACTTATACTATCAACCAATAATGAGTATTACAATCTGCTCTCTCTAGCTAAAATTAGAGTCATATATCACCACATAATCTCAAAAACAATATTCTTGGTAAACACCAACAATAAAAGAAAAAAAAAGCGAACATCTTGCATGAACAGCAGTCGTATTTCTGTAGAATCTAACTATACTGGAAGACTGCAAATGGCAATCACACCGTACAGATTGAAAAACCATGTGTTGTGAGCCTACTATCAAAACTTCAGCTCAATCGGACTGGGGATCGCCTTCCAATCGCTGTTTGATTAAAATTGCACATAGTGTACCAATTCTGCTCCTCCGTCACTTTTCTCTTTTTTTAACGAAGACAACCTTACGCCCCTTGCCTTCTCAACATAAAAAAACTGCCATAATGAACCTCACATTTTGGGCCAAAAATTATTTTAACTAAAATGAGCTAAAAATAATTAATTTAGTTCATATTTGTTGGGCTAAATCTTTTCGAGGAAAAGGAGGAGGAAAAGTTGGACGGGAGCGAGAGTTAGGCTTCGATTTTGGGAATGGTTTCGTCACGTCCCATTGATATAAATTGACGGATGGATTTGTCTCAGTGGGAGCACGTGAATCGCTATCCGGATTACCTCAGGAATGTAAAACGATCTTGAATTACCAACAGGAAAATGAGTCTCCCCCCCCCCCCCCCCCCCCCCCCCCCCCCTTGCTCCTTCACTTGAATTGGAGTGAAGAAGCAATCCCCATGCCATTCTCTCAGCAGCCTGTGCTGTTTCGAGTCCATATTGGTTACAGTGAGAGATAAAAAAAGTGACGAAGATCTTATGGGTCCCATAAAAATTCTTGGCAAATTCCCAAATTTTCACCTCTCATGATGCTTCCATTTCAAAACAGCAATCCTGGCCCAACTATTACGTCACGTTTCATCCTACGCGAGCTAAGCATAAGCATGACGCCATGCGTAAGTGGATGAACGGCAGATTAAAGCATCTAACTGATTATTATGTTGCCATTCAAACTTTAGTTTGGTCTACTCCCATTCAAACCTCTAATTTCTAACCAAAGTCTGCTTGGATATTTATATAGAATTGAGCTAAAAATTATGTAGAAATTAGACATGTTAGCCCATCCATCTTGTTTTTTTTAAGGGCCTATCCAAATCTAACTTAGATTCTAATTTTTGGATTGTAGTAAAAAAAAAAAAAAACTTATTGAACTGGATGATATTTGGTTAATACACGGCTCAACCTATGAATTTCGTAGAATTTTCAATCCAATCCTATAAAAATATCTAAAGATAGCCTAGTATCTTCTGTCCAAACTTGCCATGCCTTCAGGCTCAAGAATAGCTCACCAAGTAATCACCATTATATATATTTGCAGGAAATAGAGGGGTTCCTCTCTCAGCATAACAAATGGTGAGGCCTGCACAGAGGAGAAAGATAGAAAATGCTTGTTCCTGCCCTAAGTAGTACCTTAGGGAGCTCTGGACTGGAGGAAGGAAAACGCTAGAGACCACAGGACCTCTGCAGAAAGTGCCACCGTACTCAGGGTAAAAAGAGGCCGGGTGTCATTAAAGGAGGCTTAATGCCTGAACAACCTTGTACAAAGTTAAATAAAGTGAAGCATAACTCTTTCACGTTGTGTGCAAGGAATCTGCCTGACCACATAAATGCTTCCGATTGGTCATACTTCCATGTTTCTTTTGCTTTTCCCCAGTGCTAGCCGACCCGCTCTGTGTTACTTGTCCCACCTTTTTGATTCCTCATTGCGCAGAGCTATCATTGCCAGGTTGAAATTTCAGGGCTTTTAGCATGGAAGAAAATTCGGGCAACAGTTTCTCATAAAAGTTGCTAAAATATATTTTACATGCTTTGTAATCTGCTGCCATTTAAAATATGTATTTATAATCTTTCTTTAGACAATTATATCGTTTAAACTTAATTTAGAGCAACACAGGTGCCACAGGTGAATAATACCAAATGACTTTCCATCATATTGAGACTCATCTCTGAATTGCGCAGATGCTCTGTAAAAGGTAACAAACAATTGTAAAAAATTTTCAATTTTTCAGGAGGTATTTTACTTCTGTAGATGGATTCCCTTGTCATTTGTCTGAAAAGCTTGCATCTAAGTCATCTATAAACCTTATGGGTTTCCACGTAGGATGCAGCCGACACAAGGTAGTTTCGGTTGGTCTACTTGATCATCAGCTAAATTATTAACAGTTCACCCCGAATTTTAGTAGAATAAATTATGCAAAGCAAAATCCTCCCGAACATATCATCCTTGCTCATACTCACTTCAACTGATACACAAAACACACTTCAACAATAGTCAAAATAGAAATTACAATGTTCCTGTAATACCCCAAAAAAAAAAAAAAAAAAAAAAAAAAGAAGAGGTTAACGGGCCGGCCCGAAAAGACCGGACCCGTATCCCTCTTAAGATCGTGCCCTAGGCACGATCGTGGAGGAAACCATTTTGAGAGAGGGTGCACGGGAGGGAGACGGCGGCGGCGTTAGAGGGGATCGCCGGAGGGAGCTGATCGCCGGAGGAGACGAGCGCCGGAGAGGATCCGGCCGGCCGCGGGGGAAGCTCCACAGCTTCCTTTCCTTCGGTGAAGACCATCCACAAACCGGGAGAAGAAAGAAGCCGAGCTCGATTCCTCGCCGGAAAGGCCGCCGGAACACCCATCGGACTGAGGTAAGCGTGGATCTTTCCCTTGCGTTTCATTTGCTAGGTTTTTTTTGGGAGGTGTTGTGGGGGTTTTTGGTCGGAGAATCGTCGGAGAAGAGCCCGAAACAGGGGTACCCTGTTTCGGCCTCTCTCCTCCGGATTTTGCCACCGCCGGCCGTCGGGATTGGCCGGGATCCATGGTACTTGGGCGTTGATCAAGTTTGTATGGAGTTTGGTGAGGGACTGAAGGCTTGGATGGAGATGGGGGATGGCGGATCCGAGGCTTTCTTCCTCGTGATCCCGCCCCTTCCTCCTCTTCCTCGCGTCGGATGACCATCGCCGGCGGCAATGGCGGTCGGGGGACTGTTGGGTTGCCGTCGGGTGGGGTGGGAAAGGCCGAGCCACCATCACGGTGGCCTTTCCGTGGAAGAAATGGAGGAAGGGGGAGGGGTCAGTGTCGGTTGGAAAGAAGAAGAAGAAGAAGAAGAAGAAGAAGAAGAAAAAGAAGAAGAGGAAGAGGAGACCCCTTCTCCTCTCTCTCTTGGCCGGCCACCATCGCCGGCGACTGCAGCAGGGGTGGCCGGCGATGGTTCGGCCAATGGTGGCCGAGGGTGGGGAAGGTGAGGGCACAGCCACCCTGGCTGTTGCCCTTGGACCAAAGAGGCGGAGGAAGAACCCTTCTCTCTCGTCCATCCTTTCTTTTGGTCTCTTCACCGGGACTGATTATCGTCGCGGCGTGGTTGCGGCTATGGCGGACGACGACATAGGCTGGTGGTACAAGGGTGGGAGTCGGGCCACCCCGACTGCCCTAGAATTGGAGGAATTGAGATGTTTGGGGATCTGGAGATGGACCCCATAGTAAATGTCAATTATGGTTTAGAATATTTAAATATTAAATGATTTAGTTTGTAATTTGCAATTGATGTTGTAGAGGAAGAGTCGACGGAGCCAGAAGGTTTTGATCAGGGGACTCAGCACCCCAACGCGTAGGTTGTGATTCGGACCGTGTTGAGTCAGTCTACAATTTCTGTAAGAATCCTTGTACGCCAATCCTACATGATATACATATTTTTGCACTATATATGTTTGATATGCTATGATCCAGACAAAGCAAAATAGTTTTATATTTAATTATATTTTGATCGTGTTGGCTTGTGGTTGGTAGTGTGATGGATGCTTGTATGTGTATAACTTATACCTGCATAATTGAATTTATGGATGTGGTGGTATGGACTAACCATGTTACAGCGATTGCCCTGTCACGGGCCGGAAACGTGACCACGGTTAGTCTAGGCCGGAAATAAAGTGGAAAAGGGAATGGATGTGTGTTTGTGAATTGATTAAATGAACAGGGACTTTGGGCTTATCTCGTTATTATTGATTGCCCCATCACAGGCTGGAAATGTGATATTATCGATTGCCCCGTCACAGGCTGGAAATGTGATACCATCGATTGCCCCGTCACAGGCTGGAAATGTGATACTATCGATTGCCCCGTCACAGGCTGGAAATGTGATACTATCGATTGCCCCATCACAGGCCGGAAATGTGATACTATTGATTGCCCCGTCACAGGCTGGAAATGTGACACTATCGATTGCCCCATCACAGGCTGGAAATGTGATACTATTGATTGCCCCGTCACGGGCCGGAAACGTGACCGGGATGTAGCCCAAAGTCGGAAAGATAATTGATCCGGATCAAGTTAATATAGAATGGAAAGAAAAAGCATTGAAAACATTAATGAAGATTTATGAGCTATCGTATGCTATATCATTCTTGCGTGGTTGGACTTTCATTGATATTTGACGTGCATACTTATATTGATTATTTGAGCCTTTTGATAGTCGGTTTATGATTTCATGAAATGTGCATCGATTTGTCGTGGCTTTCAAATTCATATTATTATTGTGTTGGTATGGATGTGTAGGGATTCTTACTGGGCTGTAAAGCTCACCCCCTTTTCTTCTTTTTCTTTACCAGAGTTGCAGGTTGCATAGTTTTGGATGGGATGGGCGCAGAGTGCGAGCACCAGAGTCATTAGTTAGTTAGTTGTTTATCCTTCTTTGATGTCGATGAACATTTGAAGAGCTCGTAATTGAACTAATTTGTTTATTTGGACATGTCGGATTTGTCTATTTGAATTTCTAAATTAGTTGTGGATTTATTGGAATTCTTGTTAATCATAGGCCTTGCATGATCTTTAGGGCACTGCTCTAGGGCTCATGCGGCCGGTCGCGTACCGGACCCGGGTGCTGGGTTCGGGGCGTGACAGAGTGGTATCAGAGCTTAAGGTTAAGGTATCCTAGGCTTTAGGTTTAGGTGAGTGTGAGTGGGAAATTATGATAGGAAAACTATCAGAGTCTTGGTTTATTATCACCTGAGATTGTAACAGAAATGATATTGTAATCTAAGGTTTAAGACCACTAGGGACTATGGCCTTAGTGGCATTAAAGTTTGATGTTTAAGATCATTGGGGATAGTGACAAAAATTAGAATCCGAGCATATGTTTAAGATCACTAGGGATCGTGACAGAAGTATATCATAGCTTAAGGTTATGATCACTTTGGACATGACAATTAAATTCAGTGCTTAAGCTGTAAGTTCACTTGGCATTGTGATAAAATGTATGCATCGGTTTGGTTTTCGATGCGTGCAGAAGGAAGGTATAAATTGTCTTTGATCATGATAAAAAAGAGGTTTGACCTAAGATAGCTGTACGAAGGTCAACAATGGCATATCGGTTATATCATATTCAGATATTATTTAAATGACCTGGAAGTTCAAACTTGATATGGGTTATGATGTGATCGTACTTTTGGTTTTGCTGCTAATTATTAGAGTGAAATTTGTACGTAGATCTTTCATAGTATTGGAGTAAGCTAAGGAGATTTCATAATATTGAAAGGAACGTTCTTCGAAGTTGAAAATGTATGTGGATTATATTTGGTGTTGGCATGTTGGATATTGCAAATAGGTCTATTTCCTATGGATGTATTTGATTATTTTGAGGCCATAGAGTATGCATATGGATAGGGGAATTCTAATTATTTGAATTCTCATGTTTGGATTGGGCTCCTGAATTTTCTTATAATTGTTGGAGATTATTGGATGTGTTAATCTAAAACTCGAGCCTAGATTTAAGATTTGAGCAGGGATCTTTTGTCATTGTTGATGAAGCCACTAATAAATGTCATATTGAGTAGAGACTTCGGTCATGAGATGCTTACATGAATTATCATATATAGCATTGTTGATGGATGTTAAGAATCTTGGTGAAGAAAGATCTGGAGATCAATAGAGTTAATTCCTACTCATAGTGGTATTGGCTCAACAGTTCTAACCTATTGAATTTGAAGTAAATTCTGTTGGAAGGAAAATCAATGTAGATTTTCTAATTAAAATTGCTAAGGGAATACAAGAATTACCCCCTTTAAATTAAACTTAGATATTTTGGATTCTAAGAAGGTTGTGGAGATCACGTAGTGACCTTAAACTTGACTAAAGGATTGGGGGTTAGTTATGGTTAGTATACTCTGCATAAATTGAGGACAGAGAGACCTGGTGGTTCTGCTCAATTAAAGTTCTAAAATTTGGATTTTTCTTAGTCTCGATGCAAAGTGATACTTTAGTCAGAAATCATTTTGTGACTTTAAAGAATTAAATGAATTTAATCAGAGTGTGCAGCGGAAGTGTGGTGGTTTGACTTATTTTGAAACTGGTTAAGATCATTAATATTTGATCTAAAAGGCATTATGGTGAAATACTTGAGTTAGTTTCAGGAGGATGTTGTTGATTTTATGGATCTCTTATTTGTTGGAATGATGTGGGAGAAAGAAAAGAAAAATGATTATAGAATATTAAGAGCATTTGATACTAAAGATTTCTCCTATTTTTGTCAAGCCAATTATGATCTATATGTAAAGTCAAGAGAAATTAATTTCTTTGGGATATAATTATAGCATTTTAATCCAAGGTTGGAAGTTTGGAATTCTTTTGAAGGAGATCAAAAGAACTTACTACGTGTGATAAATAGAAAGGATTAAGTTTTGAGATGCTGTAATTTTTGTATGTCAAATCTTGTGAGTAGTTACTCCGAGAGGGAGACTATTTAAGATCTCAGGGATGATATGATGGATGCATATTTTTAAAGTTTGAGGCTAAGTTAATTTCGAGGACGAAATTTTTTTAAGGGGGAGAGTATGTAATACCCCAAAAAAAAAAAAAAAAGAAAAAAAAGAGGTTAACGGGCCGGCCCGAAAAGACCGGACCCGTATCCCTCTTAAGATCGTGCCCTAGGCACGATCGTGGAGGAAACCATTTTGAGAGAGGGTGCACGGGAGGGAGACGGCGGCGGCGTTAGAGGGGATCGCCGGAGGGAGCTGATCGCCGGAGGAGACGAGCGCCGGAGAGGATCCGGCCGGCCGCGGGGGAAGCTCCACAGCTTCCTTTCCTTCGGTGAAGACCATCCACAAACCGGGAGAAGAAAGAAGCCGAGCTCGATTCCTCCGATTCCTCGCCGGAAAGGCCGCCGGAACACCCATCGGACTGAGGTAAGCGTGGATCTTTCCCTTGCATTTCATTTGCTAGGTTTTTTTTGGGAGGTGTTGTGGGGGTTTTTGGTCGGAGAATCGTCGGAGAAGAGCCCGAAACAGGGGTACCCTGTTTCGGCCTCTCTCCTCCGGATTTTGCCACCGCCGGCCGTCGGGATTGGCCGGGATCCATGGTACTTGGGCGTTGATCAAGTTTGTATGGAGTTTGGTGAGGGACTGAAGGCTTGGATGGAGATGGGGGATGGCGGATCCGAGGCTTTCTTCCTCGTGATCCCGCCCCTTCCTCCTCTTCCTCGCGTCGGATGACCATCGCCGGCGGCAATGGCGGTCGGGGGACTGTTGGGTTGCCGTCGGGTGGGGTGGGAAAGGCCGAGCCACCATCACGGTGGCCTTTCCGTGGAAGAAATGGAGGAAGGGGGAGGGGTCAGTGTCGGTTGGAAAGAAGAAGAAGAAGAAGAAGAAGAAGAAGAAAAAAAAGAAGAAGAGGAAGAGGAGACCCCTTCTCCTCTCTCTCTTGGCCGGCCACCATCGCCGGCGACTGCAGCAGGGGTGGCCGGCGATGGTTCGGCCAATGGTGGCCGAGGGTGGGGAAGGTGAGGGCACAGCCACCCTGGCTGTTGCCCTTGGACCAAAGAGGCGGAGGAAGAACCCTTCTCTCTCGTCCATCCTTTCTTTTGGTCTCTTCACCGGGACTGATTATCGTCGCGGCGTGGTTGCGGCTATGGCGGACGACGACATAGGCTGGTGGTACAAGGGTGGGAGTCGGGCCACCCCGACTGCCCTAGAATTGGAGGAATTGAGATGTTTGGGGATCTGGAGATGGACCCCATAGTAAATGTCAATTATGGTTTAGAATATTTAAATATTAAATGATTTAGTTTGTAATTTGCAATTGATGTTGTAGAGGAAGAGTCGACGGAGCCAGAAGGTTTTGATCAGGGGACTCAGCACCCCAACGCGTAGGTTGTGATTCGGACCGTGTTGAGTCAGTCTACAATTTCTGTAAGAATCCTTGTACGCCAATCCTACATGATATACATATTTTTGCACTATATATGTTTGATATGCTATGATCCAGACAAAGCAAAATAGTTTTATATTTAATTATATTTTGATCGTGTTGGCTTGTGGTTGGTAGTGTGATGGATGTTTGTATGTGTATAACTTATACCTGCATAATTGAATTTATGGATGTGGTGGTATGGACTAACCATGTTACAGCGATTGCCCTGTCACGGGCCGGAAACGTGACCACGGTTAGTCTAGGCCGGAAATAAAGTGGAAAAGGGAATGGATGTGTGTTTGTGAATTGATTAAATGAACAGGGACTTTGGGCTTATCTCGTTATTATTGATTGCCCCATCACAGGCTGGAAATGTGATATTATCGATTGCCCCGTCACAGGCTGGAAATGTGATACCATCGATTGCCCCGTCACAGGCTGGAAATGTGATACTATCGATTGCCCCGTCACAGGCTGGAAATGTGATACTATCGATTGCCCCATCACAGGCCGGAAATGTGATACTATTGATTGCCCCGTCACAGGCTGGAAATGTGACACTATCGATTGCCCCATCACAGGCTGGAAATGTGATACTATTGATTGCCCCGTCACGGGCCGGAAACGTGACCGGGATGTAGCCCAAAGTCGGAAAGATAATTGATCCGGATCAAGTTAATATAGAATGGAAAGAAAAAGCATTGAAAACATTAATGAAGATTTATGAGCTATCGTATGCTATATCATTCTTGCGTGGTTGGACTTTCATTGATATTTGACGTGCATACTTATATTGATTATTTGAGCCTTTTGATAGTCGGTTTATGATTTCATGAAATGTGCATCGATTTGTCGTGGCTTTCAAATTCATATTATTATTGTGTTGGTATGGATGTGTAGGGATTCTTACTGGGCTGTAAAGCTCACCCCCTTTTCTTCTTTTTCTTTACCAGAGTTGCAGGTTGCATAGTTTTGGATGGGATGGGCGCAGAGTGCGAGCACCAGAGTCATTAGTTAGTTAGTTGTTTATCCTTCTTTGATGTCGATGAACATTTGAAGAGCTCGTAATTGAACTAATTTGTTTATTTGGACATGTCGGATTTGTCTATTTGAATTTCTAAATTAGTTGTGGATTTATTGGAATTCTTGTTAATCATAGGCCTTGCATGATCTTTAGGGCACTGCTCTAGGGCTCATGCGGCCGGTCGCGTACCGGACCCGGGTGCTGGGTTCGGGGCGTGACAGTTCCCCTCCGAGAACATACGAAGAAACAGTTTAGTTTTAGATTGTCTATCACACCTGTAGTTTAATAAAAGGTAAAAAGAAGACCACAACAATATGGAGATGAGAGATTGATTCGGATATGACAGGCGGCTAGAAGCCTAAAAGCTTCATCATGAGCTATCTTCTATTCCCTCTCCCTCTCTCACTTTCACCTAGCCTCCTTTTGCTCTGATTCTTCATCTGACCTATTATCATCAGTATGGATTTTTTCAAGACACAATAACTTCGTCTCCAAAGCATCCCGAACCTAACAATATCTCACATTAATATGCTTGAATCTTGAATAAAATATTAGATTCTTTGAGAGATGGATGACACTTTGACTATCATAATAAAGTATACATTTCTCTTGTTCTTGGCTCCACTCTTGTAGAAAATTTTTCATCCAAAAAAGTTTTTTTACAGGCTTCTGTAATTGCAATATGCTCGGCCTCCGTAGTGGACAAAACAACACATTTTTGTAATTTAGATTGCTATGACACTACTCCCTCTGAAAAGTCATCAAATATCCTGATTGAACTTTCTAAAATCTAGATCACCAGCCATATTTGCATCTGTGTACCCATCCAACATAGATTTACTATTATGAAAACATAAACAAACTCTAAAATGCCTATGAGATACTTAGAAATTCATTTGACAACAGTCTAATGCTCCTTAAAATGGTTAGAAAGAAACCGACTTACAACATCAACTGCATAAGCACTATTCGGTCTTATGCAAACCATGGTGTACATCAAACTGTCAACTGCAGATGCATAAGGAATCTTTTCATTTCTTCTTTATCATTCTGACTTGTAGGACACTGCTTGAAATTTAACTTGAAGTGACCTATAAGTGGAGAGCAAACTGGTTTGGACTTACTCATATTGAACCTTTCTAATACTTTTTTGATATATCTCTCTTGGGATAACCAAATCTTTCTATTCTTCCTATTATGAGTAATTCTCATGCCAAGAATTTGTTTAACCGGTCCCAAGTACTTCAAAGCAAAGAACTTGTTCAACTCTCTTTTCAAGCTTTCAATCTTCTTAGCATCATGATCAACGATCAACATATCATCCATATAAAACAAGAGAATAATAAAATCTTCATCAGAGAATCTATTAATAAATACACAATGATGAGAAGCAGTTTTACTATACCCATAGTCCATTATAAATGAATTAAATTTTTTACATCATTGTCGAGGTGCCTGCTTGAGCCCATACAAACTCTTCTTTAATCTACATACGAGATGCTCTTTGCCTTTAACTATGAACCCTTCTGGCTTCTCGATATAAATTTTCTTCTTTCAGTCACCATGAAGAAAGGTAGTTTTCACATCAAGTTGTTCAATCTCTAAATTTATTCTTGTAGATAAATCGAAAATAAGTCGGTTGAAGACATTTTGACTACAGATGAGAAAATTTCTTAAAACTCAATATCAATTTTCTGATCAAAACCTTTCACAACCAACGGTGCCTTGTACCTTGGCTGTGAGCTCTTCTCTTGAGTCTTGAACTTGAACACCCACTTATTCTTGAGTGCCCTCTTACCTCTAGGTAGTTCCATCAACTCAAATGTGCAGTTCTCATGGAAGAATTTTATCTCCTCGTGCATAGCTTTTAACCACTCTCTCTTTTGTTCATGATTTATGGCCTCTTGGTAGCATTCTGGTACTCCCCCATCAATGATTATCATATACTCATGTGGAGAATATCTTTAGGAAGGTCAGTGCTCTCTAGTAGATCTTCTTAACTGAGGCTTAATTGGTAGTTCTGGAGGGACTTGCTCAACATGATCATCCGACACATCATTGCCAAGTGTTGGCTTATCAACTGCGTTACCATCATCTTTCTATACATCTTCCCTATTAATATCATTCATCATGGTTGCAGGTATTGGACCTAGATCAACATAATTTCTACTGACAGACTTTGGCTTCTCAATATTTTCAAAATCTTCAATAGTTTGGTTTTCTAGAAACACAACATCTCTGCTTCTGATAACTTTCTTATCAACTAGATCCCATAGTCTGCAACCAAACTCTTCATGTGCATAACCTAAGAAGATATACTGTTTAGACTTGCGATCAAACTTGGATCACTCATTTTTAGGAATGTGAATAAATGCCCTATAGCTAAATACTCTTAAGTGATCATATGACACATTTTTTCCAATCTACACTCTTTTTGGTACATCACCTTTAAGGAAAACTGAAGGAGAAAGTTTGATTAAATCCACTGCAGTTCTCCTTGCTTCACCCGAAAAGAATTTAGAAAATTTGGCATGAGAGAACATACTCCGAATTCTTTCACAAATAGTACGGTTCATTCTGTCAGCAACTCAATTATGTTGAGGTATTTTAGGAATGATTTTTTCAAACCTGATGCTATGATCTCGATAATATTTCTCAAATGGACCTTTGTATTCACCACCATTATCTGCTCAAATATACTTCAGTTGTCTTTCCATTTCTCTTTCAACACTAGCATGAAAATGCTTGAATACAGTAAGCACCTGGTCTTTAAATTTTAAAACAAATGTCCATACTTTTTTGGAATGATCATCAATAAAAGTAACAAAATATAAAATACCACCAAGAGTTATAGCATCCATAGTACAAATATCAGTGTGAATTAAATCCAAAACATGTAATATTCTATATGGAGGGGTTTTATGAAATTCAACTCTATGCTATTTGCCAGCTAAACAATGAGTACAAGTCTTTAGGGGCGTACCTTTTATAGAAAGAAATTTCTTTTTGGTCAGAATATTAAGTCCCTTCTACTCATGTGTCCAAGCTGCTTATGCCATAATTCAATAGAGGAGTCTCCAACTGCATTCACCTCCTCATTGCACAAATTTGCTTACATAATATAAAGTGTGCCTGGTTTCTTTTCTCTTGCTACCATTAGAGAACCTTTGGTAAGCTTCCATTTTTCTTCATCGAAGTGGTTGTCGTAATCTTCATCATCAAGTAATTTAATAGAGATTAAGTGGAGGCGGATATCTAGAACATTTCTCACATTTTTCAGTAATAGATGACACCCAATAACGATTTCCAAGCAAACGTCTTCTATGCCTACAATCTTAGTAACTCCATCATTTTCCATTCTAACACTGCAAAAATCATCACTAGTGTTGGATGTGAAGCTGTCCCGTCGAGAAGTAACATGAAAAGAGGCACCTGAGTTAACAACCCAAGTACAATCCTTGTAAGGTTTATACAAGCATCATCACAAATAATATCGACATCACCATCAGACGCAACTATTGTTGTATCATTTTCTTCCTTTTTTTCATCTCTTCTTCTTGATTGCTCTCTTTTAAATTTTCTACACTTTCTTTTCATGTGCCTGGGTTTGCCATAATAAAAATATTTTATCTCTTTTCTGAATTTGCACCTTCTCTTTGACTTATCATGATTATTAGAATTTTGCAAGATTCTAGTTTTACTCCTCCCCAGCCTTTCTGTAACCAATACCTCTGACTATGTAGTCACACCATGTTTTCTTCTTCTGGTCTCCTCATTAAGCATACTATCTTTTACCATTCCCAATGTTACCACACCATTAAGAGCAAAATTCTTAAGTGATACAACCAGAGTTTTCCAACTATCAGACAAGAAGCTAAGCAACAATAATGCTTGCAACTCATCATCTAACATCATTTTCATAGTATTTAGTTGATTTACCATATTCTAAAATCTACTTAAATGCTTGACCACTGAATTTTTCTCCTTATATTGCATATTCAAAAGCTTTGTGATCATGAATGTTTTTTCTATGCAGTCTTCCGCTCATAAAGACTTTATAGTTTCTTCCATTAACTATGAGCATTAGTCTCCATAGCAATATGATGAAAAACAATATCATCTATCCATTGCTTGATTAATCCAACCGTTTTTCTATTCATTTTCTTCCACTACTGTCGAGTTTTGTCACTTGGTTTGGTACTATCTCCTTCCATAGGATCATACAAATCTTTGCAAAATAGTAAATCTTCCATTTCGAGCTTCCAAATTGAATAATTGGAAGATGTGATTTAAATATACAGCCACTTGAATGCTCTTCCATTTAATCAACAAAAAAAAAATTCAGTCATTAGCAACCTGCTTTGATACCACTTATTGAAAAATCAAGATATAATTATGTCGTAAACTTTTTTGTCTTTGTGTAATTAAATGGGATATCACTCACTAAGCAACAATCTTCTCTACAATCTACTTAGACAATTAACTAAAAAAATAATCAAGCAATCTAGAAATAAGAGACAACACAATTTTTAACATGGAAAACCCTTCTATATAAGGAAAAAAAAATTATGACACCTAATTCAGGCGAAAACTTTTACTATTTAGAATAATAAGATTACAATAGATTCTTTCTAGTTCAACTAGAGGCTGCACAAACATCAATAAGATTTAATTTTGGCTTTCATAACAAAAATATTCATCACCAATAAGATGGATTTCAACAACAAATAATAAAATAGAGAATAAATCCCACTAAGTATTGATGCTTAAAATAATCAATAGAGAAGGCTTTTCAATGATCCAAACCATTCAATCTGTAGCTCTCAATGCTGAAAACAATATACTGAAATTTCAGTCAAATATGGATATAATCAACCATCCAATCATCTGACAAAGCATTACCTTTTTTATTTTGTACCAAATCATAGGAGTTTGCTATTGTATTATACGATATCTGATCCCTAGTATCTTTTTCATAATCATAAAATTTTATTATTGTATTCTACTATATCTGGAGGCTCAACTTATATATAGAGCCCAGTGCCATAAACAAAACAAGCAATTCAAATCTTATTTTAAATATAAATTTTTAATGATATCAGGGCGGATTTTTTCTTGATCAGTCAACCCTTCGTTCTTGTTCTCCTATGATCCTCTTGGTGTTTGTTTTCATTGGCCCTCTATTCTCTATTTGATAATCTTGGCCTCTTTTACTATTATTCCAATCCTAGTGCTGATATTAGAAGGAGAAGGATAGAAAATTTACACTCCACACAAAGTGAACAAAATGAGATGGAGAAGGAACCTAACTCGGTAGTATTATGATGTATATAATCATAGGATTCTGTAAAGTTTTTGCTTGTACCACAAATGCATTGAAGGAGCATTCCTGCATCATCAACAAAAGCCTAGTACCAGCTTCGTAGACAAGAGTGTTAGAGGTTTGCATGTCAGATGTAACAAGTAATGTTACAGCCTCAGTTCGTACTGGAGGTAAAGGTGAACATAAGATGGCACTTCTCTAAACTTTGCTTTTCTGCACATTATTATTCATTAGCATATTCTCTTATTCACTTAAAAAGAGAATAAAACAACAATCCCAGGACGACGACACAAACAACCGATCAAATGCTATATGCATTAAAAAGGAAAAAGATCTTTTCTTTTCTTTTTTTGGATGATTGCACATAAATCTTTCTAATCAACGGTAAAAAGAGACCCAACCTACAACATCAAGCATCTAAATAAATATTTTGCCCAAAAATAAAAATAAATAAATATCTCAAAATAATAATCAAGCAGTGATTTTTCCCTTTAATACGCTACCGAAAACTTCCTTAGAGAAAGGGTGAAAATTAAAGAGAAAAGGGGACCTGGTAATGGAGGTGGGGTCGTTCTTGGTGGTGCTTGAATTCATCGAATCGCTCGAAGTACTTGTCCATCGTGTGGAGGAACCAATCTTTGTCCTCATCGGAGTGTCAAGTGCCCTCACCAAGAGCGCCTCTGTGTTCGCCAGTCTTCTACTCACCGCGATGCAGAGATACTTCAGCTCCTCCTCCGCCGCCGTCGCCGCCGGATTGGAGCCTTCTTCAGTCTTCTTTCTCGCTCTTACCGAAGTTTTGCTAAAATTATCGAATACAAGACAATTAAAATATGTATGAAATGCACTAGCTTATAATTTGTGCATGCGGCAGATTTTGGTTGGGCAAAAACTTCAACAATTCTTTCCATGTAATTACTCCAACTAGTTTTAGGATGAGAAATTTTTAATTTTTAATTTTCAGTATTCATCTAACTCCATAAGCTCCACATCTTGATACAATGATATACATAAAAATGGATAATTTGAATATATAATAGAGAAATCAATTATATATAACCCTAACAATAGATTTATGACAATCCACGAGTCCTAATTAATATAAGGGACTCAAATATGTTATAATACCCTTGGCACTCTGCCCTTTCTGCATCGAATAAAATCTAAAGATAGTGAAACTTGATTCATTCTGCGAGCATTATTAACTGGTTTGTTATTGTTTTTGCCATAGTTATGTAGCAACTCTGCTATGATCCCATGCTTTCATTCAATCCAGTGCAACATCTGAAAGTGCATGAAGTCATCATGAAGGCTGCTAGTATTATGGTTGGATTGAGATAATTGGTGACGCGCGAGACTCTAGGTAATTACTATAGTCTCAATATTGTATCAAATTAATCAAAAATTTATAATTTTTTTTTTTTACTTGGCTATAAAATCTGAAATTTCTTTGAGAATAGGAGAGGGGCATCATAGCTAAAATCTCGATATCTTCTTCCACTTTTACATCCTGACCAGATAAAATATTACTTCTAGAGCACCTATGCTAGTGTCGGAAGACCAGTCCACTTTTGTGATACCAGCTTGGATCAAAACTATATCATTGATCAAGAGAATTACACATCATTTTGTCCTAGCATGCTTGCCACAAATTTATGGCTTGGGCATCTCTTCTTTCTCCTTGCTAGGTATCTAATGTAGCTAAACTTGCTTGTGGTAATGATCAAATGACATCTCCCGCAAATTCTGACCGACATCTAAATTCAATTTATGGAGAGGTTGGTTTTAACTGAATAAAATGATGAAAGAGTCAATGAAGGAGTGCTGCCTAAATTTCATTTCTAAGCTATTCAAGTTTTCATGCAGTCGGACGCGTAGAAATTAGGCTAAAGACAATTCAGTATTTCTACACTACAGACAATTCAGTATTCAAGTGGAAAAAAGTTACGGAGGACCGGTCGAGTCCCCTAAGCCAGGTTTCTTCTTAACGCGTCTCAGGTCCGAGACTTCCCGGATTATTTTATAGTTCAATATAGCGTAGATGCTTTGTAATACCTGGGCCCAAAAATCAACTGGGCCCAATTACTTCTTTTTGGGCCCATATTTGAACATTGGGCCATGACATCTAATAGACTAACTGGGCCCATGGTTGGCAGCCCGTTTGATGGCTGCCACCTCCTGCCTTATGCATGAATTTGACTAGGGCCAGGTGGGGATCAGAGGAAGGCCCACGTGTTAGATCCTTCGAAGGGGAAAGCTGGGGGTGACACCTCACCCCAGCTAAAAGAGCCTTACCGCTCTCCTTCCTCCCCAAAGACTTTCTAGGACGATGGCTGAAGCATCGGAGCAGGAGGCACCGCAGTTCATCCCCAGGTAAGCTCCCTGATCATTCTGTTTCTTCTTTATTTTTCCTGTTCCAAAATAAAATAGAGGAGGGACTCCGTACACGGTTCTCGGACGCAGTCGCTGCCGGCTCTCGGCAGGGGGCTGCAGTCTGCCGGAGCCCCATTCCCTTCTTCTTCTTCAGTGGGATAGGGGGTCTCGGTGAAGAAGAAGAAGGGAGCAAAGAAAAAAAAAAAAAAAAAAAGAAAAAGAAAGAAAGAAACAAAGAAGCAAAGAAGAAGAAAAAGAAGAAAAGAGGAAGAGGGGACTCACCGGGGTGACGTCGCGTGCGGCGGTGGCCGGCTTCGGCTGCGAACGGCGCTGACACGGGCGTCGGCCGCGGGCCAGCCGAGGATGCCGCCGGCACGGGCGTCGGCTGCAGGCCGGCCGAGGGCACCGCCGGCTGTGGCCGACCTCTCCCGAACTCACTGCCTCCCTTCGCAGGAGAAGAAAGGGGGAAGGAAAAGAGGGATCGGGAGAGAAGGAAGGAAAGAGAGGAGGAGAGGAAGCTCTGGGAAGAAGAAAAGAAATAGAGAAGAAAAGGGAACGGGGACCCACCGATTCGACGTCGCGTGCGGTGGCCACCGGCTTCGGCCGCGAGCGCCGCCGGCACGAACCTCGGCCGCAGGCCGGCCGAGGATGTGGGCGTCGAGCGTCGGCCGCGAGCGCGGCCGAGGGCGCTGCGGGGCCTGGTCGCGGACGCCGCCGGTCGTGGCCTAGCCCCCTTCCGCTCGCCGTCCTCCCTTCCGCTCGTCGTCCTCCCTTCGTCGGAGAAGAGAGGAGGAGAAAGGGGGAAGAGAGGAGGGTGTCGGGAAGGTTCTGAAGAAGAGAAGGAAAAAAAAAAAAAGAAAGAAAAGAAAAAGAAAAAGAAAAGAAAAAGAAGAAAAAGAGAAGAAAAAAAAAAACGAAATGAAATGAGTTTAGCCAAATTTGACTACCCAAGCCCAATAAGACTGGGCTAAGTCTAAATCCGAGCTCAATCAGATTGGGCTAAGTCTGGACGAGCCCAAACTGTAAATTGGGTTAAATCCGAGCTAAATTAAGTTAAATTAGAATGGGTCCGAACCCAATTAAGCTGAGTTGGTCTCAGCATATCTAATTGATCATGAACCAGACCCAATCCTTTAATTAAAAAAACTCAATCAACCCATGTGGACCCAATTTGGTTTTAAATCGAACCCCAAAGGCTTCAAATTGGACTTGGGCTAAATCCTTGGATAGGATCCAAGCAAGTAAGTTCAAAGTATGATGAACTAAGAGATTTATAATAAATAAATGGGGAATAATGTAAACCCTATGATGTTGTTTTAGGTGATTAAGGATTTGTCACCTGGACTTGAGCAATTTGGAAAGCGAATTGATGTAAGTAATCTATCTTAATCTTATCGTAGATCTTGTATTACGTTTTATAAGATGAACCAGTGTTTTTCATACAATTTGAATTGTATACATGATTTGTGAAGAAAGTAAGTAACCTGTTCTAATCCTGTTATGGATCATGTCATGTTATTAATGTTTTCTCAGCATTTTTTTAAGTATATATATGTTTCATGCATAATATGTTACAATGCATAAGTAACTTGCATGATCCCAGAAGCTATGGCTATGTATGCAACATGATGATGTTGATATTTTAATCATGCATGTAAGTTAGTATAACGAAATACTATCTAGCCAAGAGGCACTATAATGGGCTCAAAGATGCTACTGAGAATGACTGAGCCTGCCCCGCCAGTGGCTGAATAGTAACTGAGCCTGCCCCGCCAGTGGCTGAATAATAACTGAGCTGGCTCTGCCAGTGGCCGAGACTGACTTCGCAGTAGCATCCGAGAGAATGGACCACGGTATGCCGGGGGCACGGTTTCATATGCATACTTTATGAAAATGATATTTGAAGCATGATCATGAGGCTCATTTCAGAGCCTGGGTATATGAGGCAGGTGTTTCCAAATCCTGCAGATGCGTTTTGGGGAGAAGCAAAATCGGTGAGGGGTGAAGGACGCTTGCGTGAAGCCCCGGAACCGGCCAACATCTGGCAGGGGAGCTCCGTGTTTCCCCCTCATGTAGGCCCGATAGTCACGTGCCCTACGAAGGCGGGCCGTGACATTTATGAACATGCCTGGCCAAAGCATACATTGTTTTACAACGGGTTTTTGAATATATCATTATGAAATGTTGTATTTTGCTAAAACCGCTATCTCCTTTAAATGATGCTAATCGCATGAATTCTTATATTTTATGAAAATTCTGTTTGACTGAAAATACTGCTTTGTTTTCCAAGCATACATATTTTGCCATGATAAATTGTGAGATAATATGCATGTCAGCTTCTCAAACCCTGCATAAACATGGTTACCATTATGTTCGATCCGGTAAGATTATGTATGATTACTTACTGAGCCGTGTAGCTCATATCCGTTCATTTACTTTTTCTCTCAGATCCTCATCACTGATAGCTGCCAGAGACACGTTAATTTGGTATCAGGGCTTCTTTCTTTTGGGGTAAAGCAAGTATACTTTTGTGTACATAAACTACATAGAAGCTCTGTATTTGGGTACTGACCAGCATGTTGTATTAAGAATGCTTTCATATGAAAAGATTTGGTTGGTTTGACTACCCTGTTACCTAGGTATGAGGCTGCGTGCTATTGTGGGCGGTAGTTGGCAATAGCACGGCCGTGTCACGGATCCGGGTCCGGGGCGTGACATGCTTGAATCATTCCCATGACGTGCGAAAACATGATCATGAGCGATATGTATGACCCCATATCAGGAGCAAACTGATATTTGATCCAACGACCCGGAGTGCATCAAACCTTCATCAACCCGTGCAGCGGGATCGATATATATCCACTAATTCAACCGTCCTTCCCTTTGCATGCACATACGCTCTATCTAGCCATGGGAGAAGGCGGCTTCGGCTCCCCGGCCTTCTTCCTCCTCCTTGCCATATCCCTCGTCTCAGTCCTTTTCCTTGCCACCCTCTCGAAGGCCCGGTCCGGCCGCCGCCGCCTTCCTCCGGGACCCCTGTCCCTACCTGTTATCGGCCACCTGCACCTCCTCCGGCCCCCCGTCCACCAGACCCTCTACCGCCTCGCCACCCGCCACGGCCCTATCTTCACCCTCCGCCTCGGCTCCGCCCTGTGCGTCATCGCCTCCTCCCCGGACCTCGCCCGCGAGCTCTTCAAGACCCACGACACTGCCATCTCCAACCGCCCCCAGACCGCCGCCGCCCGCCACTTCGCCTACGACGCCGCCGGCTTCGCCTTCGCCCCCTACGGTCCCTACTGGCGCTTCGTCAAGCGCCTCTGCATGTCCGAGCTCCTCGGGCCCCGGACCGTCGACCTTCTCCGCCCCGTCCGCCGCGTCGAGCTCCTCGACCTCCTGCGCGCCGTTCTCGACAAGTCGGCACGTCGTGAGCCCGTCGACATGAGCTCGGAAATAATCAAGATGACGAACAATGAAGTCACGAGGATGGCGGCCAGCACGACGTCGTCGGGGGCCGGAGGGGAGACCAAGGAGGCTCGGGAGCTGGTGAAGCAGGTGGCGGAGCTCGTCGGGGCCTTCAACATTGCCGACTACATCGGCTTCTGCAAGAACCTGGACCTCCAGGGGCTGGGGAAGAGGGTGAGGGAGGTGCACCGGAGGTTCGACGCGTTGATGGAGAGGATCATAAGGGGGAAGGAGGAAAAGAGGAGGAGGAGGAAGGAGATGGGATGTGGGGGAGAGGACGAGGTGAAGGACTTGCTCGACATCTTGCTTGATGTGGCCGAGGACGACGGCGCGGAGATGAAGCTCAGCAGAGAGAACATCAAAGGTTTCATCTTGGTATGTATGTATGCATGTCTGGCGTTTTGTTGTCCCGTATTTTTATTACCGTATAATATTTGCAGCCCATGTATACGAAAAATGCCTTTTTTCCTTCTATTTTCTGAACATAGAAGTTATTTATCACAATTCGCTACCGGCAAGTACTAGAATATTTTAAATAGCTGTTGTATCAAAAACAAGTACAGTAAATATTTTATTTGGATATGTTAAGAAAGCATCCAAGCATAATTTCTTCCTTCTATTATTTATATATATGGCTAGAATAGTAAATCTTAAAGTACAAAATAAATATTCCGGATCAATCTTAGTACATGGGGTTAGATTCCTAGTAAATGTAATTTTTTACCAATTCATCCAAAAGCTATTAATCTTAATGGCAGCATTAAATCATGTTCAAACCGCGCCACTTGAGCCGTGCCCCATGGCACAAATCACTCTCTTCACACCAACTGTATTGCATTAGGTTTGTGAGGACCATCACAGATTTTTATGAGGTAGGTTGCGTGGATATTTCACGAGATCTCCTCTTCTACAAGTATTCTCTTAGTTTTAAGTAAATATAGACTCGACTAGTGTGTTTGGCTGGTCCAAAGGCCAGTCAAACAATTTGTTTTTTTTTTTTTTTTTTTTGGTAAAAGTCAAAGAATTTGTTTTGTTTGCTAGTCTAGTCTGTTTAGTTAAATCTAACAGAAACCTGTACAAAAATAATAAGATAACGTGATCGGTGCAAGCTACCCCGTAGAAGTCTTCTTTGTTTACTAATCAAATCTGCTTACTTCTATGGGCCTAGGTTGTATATATGTTCTAAAGGTTTCTTAACTAGAAGAATTGTCTCCTCCCACGACTAACTTATTCCACCATGCATACGAAAATTACTTTTTTTCTATTCTAAAAGATAGAAGTTATTTATTACCATCCTAGTTTGAACCTAAAGAATTCTCATTCAGAGAGGTGGGTACCCACCAACTGAACAAACAGCTACTGGCAAGTATTGGAAATATTTGAAATATTTATTGGACCAAAAACAAGTACAGTAAATATTTCATGGATATAAGTTCTTGTATTTTTTATGTATATGCCTAGAGAGTATATCTTAAACTATAAAGTAGATATTTTGGATCAATCCTAGTAAACGGAGTTAGTTTCATTGCTGCCTAGCAAGTAACTTTTACACCGATTCATCCAAAAATTATTAATGTTAACACTGACATTAAATCATGCCACTTGAGCCGTGTCCAATAGAGCAAGTCACTCTCTTCATACCGCCTCAAACTTCCATTACATAAGGTTTGTGAAGATCATCAAAGACTTTGATGAGGTCTGTACCAAAAAAAAGACTCTGATGCGGTAGACCGCACAAATTTTTTAACTATCTTTGTGTTGAAGTCATAGCTAATTAAGTTGAATTTTTGTCGGATGTACTTGTCAGTTTTATGGTGGTCCAACATGCTTTCATGGGGTGGTTGCATTGATTTAACTAACAAACTACCCATAAATGGTATGACCGGCCTTTAGGTATTCCTTGCTACCTTTATATTGAAGTCTCTAGCCAACTAAAGGTTTGGTTACTCCTATAAAATTAGGACTGAAAGTTCTGTAAAATTGGACCTATTGACCTACCCATCTTACATTTTCTAAGAACTTGTTCTAATCTAATCCAGATCTTAGCTTTTGGGCTGCAGAAAAGAAATAGTCTTTCCACAGAATTTGGATTGGGTAGTATTTGATTGATACAGGACCATATTTAAATAGATCTTAAATAGATTATCCAATTCATGAATCCTACAAAATTTTTAGTCCAATTCCATTGAAATATTCAAAGAAGACCTCATTTGAATTCTTGTTATTCCTGCCTGTAAACTTTATCCTGCTTAGGCTCCGTTTAGTAGAGCTGTTGGCAGTAGAGCTCTCAAAAGTAGAGCTTTTATAAAATGCTATTTACTATTTCGTAACTATATTTCTAAAGTGCTGTGAGACTTTAGTATGTGTTTGGTAAATAAATTGAGAAAGTATTTTTGGTATGACAAAATGACCATAAAGGGCATTGTATAATATTATACAACAGAGTATAATAAAATATAATATCTATTAATACATAAATATATAATATAGTATAATATTACTGTAATATAATATAATATTATTATAATATAGTAATATAATATTGTATACTATAGCATAATAATATAATACAATTTGATATTATATAACATAATATATCAATGTTTTATGATATAATGTAATATAATATTATATTTATAGTATGATATAATAATAAAGATATAAAATATTATAATTATAATTATTATATATTAATATTATTATTTTTGTAATTATTATATTTTATTATTGGTATTTTGGTTCAAAAGAAAAAAATTTATAACTCAAAACAGTTTTTCAACGGAGCCTAAAAGTGTTTTTCGGAAAAAGCTCTATTTAGAAAGCTGTCCTACTTTTGATGCGTCAGAAAGAAGATCTTATTTCCTCACCATCTTGGACTTTTATTTCATGCATGATTTTTTTTTTTCATAGAAAAAAGAAGAGGGGTCCCACTCATATTGTTATAAATCATTAAGAGAATGGTTTACAAGGAGAGGTAGAAGAAAGTTCATGGGGACAGCTCATGATCCTTTACGAGCGTCGTATGCGTGCTTTATGGAATCCATCAGAAAACATATTGTACTGAATCCTGGACTTCCGGACCATTGCCGGGGAAAGGAAGAAGAAAAACAAACAAACAAACAAGCAAAAAAACTGGACTTCTGAGCCAGAATGAACGGATTGGATCTCCTGACAGGTGGATGTAATGAATAGTATCATGTTTCCACCGGTATGAGTTTGCTTTTCTGGTAAATTTTAGAACGCGTATTTTTTCGGTAGAAAATTACATGTACGTGTATTAAATGATATTAATTGGAACTTAATTATGTCCACGCTTTACTTGCAAATTACCATGTAATGGATGAGCATTTGTTGGCCATACCTCCAATTAAACCAGTAACAGTTGCTCCATCGACTGAATTAAAATAGCTATCATTTTGACTATTGAGAACTGTCTTTCATTAGTATAGTTGCTGTTAAAGTTCAGCGTAGTGGCATGTTCGGCAAAACGAGAATACTAGATATTCAAAATTCGTATTTCCATTTTCTTATGTTGATCGAAAGAAATATTTTTGTTTTGGCGTATTAATGAAAACATTTTACATATCGATTTAGATTTCAGTTACGGTAACACAGTTATGTAAGATTGTTACGACAGCCACAAGAATCAAGCGGTTATGCTCGACCATATGCAGGATATCTTCACTGCCGGCTCCGATTCTTCTGCTGCTACCATTGAATGGGGACTGGCCGAGCTCATCAACCATCCCGAAGCTCTGGAGAAGGTGAGAGAAGAGATCGACCGGGTCGTCGGGAAGGACCGGTTGGTCGGGGAGACCGACCTCCCGAAGCTGCCCTACCTCCAAGCAGCCATGAAAGAAACCATGAGGCTACATCCGGCGGCCCCCGTAGCCCACAGGCAAACCACCAAAGACATCCACGTCGGCGGCTACGACATCCCGGCCGACACCGTCCTCATGGTTAACCTGTGGGCCATCGGGAGGGACCCCAGCTACTGGGAGGACCCGCTGGAGTTCCGGCCGGAGAGGTTCATGTCGGACGCGGCGGCGGTCGATGTCAGGGGGCAGCACTTCCAGCTATTACCGTTCGGGAGCGGGAGGAGGGGGTGCCCCGGGATGGTGCTGGCTATGCAGGTGGTGAGCGTGACGGTGGCTGCGATGGTGCAGAGCTTCGAGTGGGAGGTGGTCGGAGGCGAGGCAGTGGGGGAGGGGAGGGTGGACATGGAGGAGAAGGAGGGCTTGGTGGCCGCACGGCAGCACCCACTGGTCCTTGTGCCTGTGGCTCGCTTGGACCCATTTCCGGCGTTGGCGTAATAACGAGCAAGGAGCCAAGGAATTTTCGATGCGGGCCCTCGACGACCCTCATGTTGGAAATAATTCAAACCTGGAGAGAATAATCAATTGCATTTTGTTTTTTGAATAAGTTAGAACGTGTCTAGTTCGTTGCTAGGATGTTGGGCCTGTTTGCTAGTATGTAGGACAGTTTTAACTAATGCTATGATGTAGGACTATTTGTGTTTGTTAGAGAAAAAACATGGCAAGTGTAGAACGTGTTTACTTCCTTGTCAAGTCATCGAGTTTATTTAAGAGTACTCTGTTATGTGTTCTATGTGTGTAAAAAAAAAAAAGGATTTATCAATACAACTGAGTCTTTGTTTTTTCAGATTTTCTGTATCCTCCACAGCAGGTTCTTGTTTTTCTATTCCCTGTATTCTCTACAGATTGGTATCAGAGCCTGGTTCGGTGAGAAAGGTGGCCGGACAGATCTAGTAGTGGGTGTTTCCTCAAACTTCATGGCAGGTAATATGAATGCAGTAAGTGGATCTCAACAGAATGTACCTATTCTCAATGGTGACAATTATCAATTTTGGTCCATCAAGATGAAAACTCTGTTTATCTCTTTTGATTTATGGGATTTAGTTGACAATGGATATGAAGAACTTGCAGTACATGAAAGGTTAACAGCAGCTCAACGTAATGAGTTGAAGGAGAAACAAAAGAAGGATGCAAAGGCTTTGTATATCATTCAGCAAGCCTTGGATGATACCGTATTTCCACGGATTATGGCTGCCACTACTGCAAAAGAAGCGTGGGATGTGTTGAAGGAGGAATATCGAGGTACATCAAAGGTAATTACCGTCAAATTACAGACTCTCCGTCGTAATTTTGAGAACTTGTCTATGAAAAATTCTGAGATAATACAGGAATTTTTTTCACGAGTTAGTTCACTTGTGAATCAAATCAGAGCTTATGGAGAGGAATTGATTGATCAAAAAATTGTTGAAAAGGTACTAAGGAGCCTTCCTCCTAAGTATGATCATGTAGTTGCTGCTATAGAGGAGTCCAAAGACTTGTCTATATATTCTATGAATGAACTAATGGGTTCTCTTCAAGCACATGAGCAGCGGGTGAACAGGGCTACAGAGAACTCTTTGGAACAAGCATTTCAGTCAAAACTTGATTTGAAGAAAGGGTCAGAAAATTCAGGAAGGGGATACAGAGGAAGAGGACGAGGCCGTGGCCGTGGAAATGAATTCCGAGGAAGAGGAAGAGTCTAATTTCATCAAAAACAGAGAAACTTCAATGAAGGTAACACTGATTCTACTTCTCTGTCATGTTCAATTTGTAAAAGAACAAATCATGCTGATAAGGATTGCTGGTATAAGAATAGAGATAGAGAACTACTACAATGCTTTTACTGTAAAAAGTATGGACACATTGAAAAGTATTGTCGCCAAAAAACTAGAGAACAAGCTCATTTTCATGAAGAAAAAGAAATCAAAAAGGATGAAAATGAAGATATGTTGTTTCTTTCTTGCCTTGCTGAAATGAATGATGAAGTGTGGTATTTAGACAGTGGGTGTAGTAATCACATGACAGGAAACAAAAATTATTTTGTGGAAATTGATGAATTTGTCAAAACACAAGTAAGAATGGGTAATAACAATCAAGTGAAGGTGCATGGACTTGGTACCATTGTTGTTAATACAAGGACAGGGAAGAAACTTATTTCAGATGTCATGTATGTTCCTGAGTTGACTCAAAATTTGTTAAGTTTGGGTCAATTGATGAAAAAGGGTTACTATGCCATGTTTGATAATGATGAATGCATGATTTATGATAAGAAAAGCAAGATGTTAATGTTCTCTGTTAAAATGGCAGAAAATAAGATGTTTCCAATCTTGTTCTCTAAGGTTGTATTTAATGCATTTACAGCATTTTTTGATGAATCCTTGTTATGGCATAAAAGGTTTGCTCATTTGAACTTTGGTGGATTGCATCTAATGCATAAAATGAATATGGCAATTGGTTTTCCATTAGTGAAACATGATGGTAAAGTCTGTGAAGCATGTGTATTTGGAAAGCATCATCGTGAAATTTTTCCAGTAGGAAAAGCTTGGCGTGCAAATAAACCATTGGTGCTTGTACATGCTGACATATGTGGTCCAATGCAGACATTGTCTTTGAATGGAAATAAGTATTTTATTATTTTTGTTGATGATTGTACAAGAATGACTTGGGTGTATTTCATGAAAGAAAAATCTGAGGCTCTTCCTATATTCAAGAGATTTAAATCCCTTGTTGAAAAGAAGTGCGGTCACTATATCACTATATTGCATACTGATCGAGGTGGTGAGTTCATTTCCAGGGAATTTAGTATGTTTTGCAGTGTTATGGGTATTAAAAGGCAATTGACAGCAAGTTATACGCCACAACAGAATGGTGTGGCTGAGCGCAAAAACAGGACCATAGTCGAAGCAGCAAGGAGTATGTTAAAAGACAAAAGACTTCCAAATAGTTATTGGGCTGAAGCTGTTGCAACAGCAGTGTACTTAATCAACAGATTTCCTACAAAAGCAGTTCAAGGGAGAACTCCATATGAAGCTTGGAGCAGAAGGAAACCCAATGTAAGTCATTTAAAGATTTTTGGTTCTATAGTCTATGTATTTATACCATCTGAAAAAAGGCAAAAGTTAGATGATAAAAGCTCAAAGTGCATTTTCATTGGCTATAGTGAAGAAACTAAAGGATATCGGCTTTATGATCCTATTTCTAAAAAATTAATCATAAGCCGGGATGTGATATTCAATGAAAATGAAGCATGGAATTGGAAGAATGAAGAAAAAATTCCATTTTGTGTACAAGATGATAATACTTCCCTTGAACCATCTACCACTGTGATTTCTTCCCAAGACTCTAGTGAATTATCAAGTTCATCCTGTGATTCAACTCCTATCAAGGAAAGAAGTCTTGCTGACATATATAATTCATGTGAATTTGCTTGTTTTGCTATGGAGCCTACCTCTTTTGAAGATGCAGTGACAAAGAAAGAATGGTGTGATGCAATGAATGAGGAGGTTGAAGCAATCGAGAAGAACAACAGTTGGAAGTTGATGGATCTACCTCCTGGTAAGGAAGCTATTGGACTCAAATGGATCTACAAGTCCAAGTTTAATGCCGATGGGTCTCTTCAAAGACACAAAGCACGATTGGTTGCAAGGGGATATTCACAATAGCAAGGTATAGATTTCTTTGAAACCTTTGCACCAGTTTCTAGAATTGACACTATTAGAACTGTTTTGGCTCTAGCTGCTCAAAGAAGTTGGCAAGTTTTTCAATTAGATATCAAATCAGCTTTTCTTAATGGGGAACTTGATGAAGAAGTTTATGTAGAACAACCCAAAGGATATGAGATAAAAGGGATGGAGCACAAAGTGTACAGGTTGAAGAAGGCACTCTATGGGCTTAAACAAGCGCCAAGAGCATGGTATAGCAAAATTGACAGGTATTTTCTAGACAATGGTTTTCATAAGAGTGCTAGTGAACCGACTCTTTATGTGAAATGCCATGCCCATGATGATATTCTGATTGTATGTTTATATGTTGACGACATGATATACACTGGGAGTTCATCAAAAATGATAGAAGAGTTTAAGGATAAGATGATGAAAAATTTTGAAATGTCAGATATGGGTCTCTTGCATTATTTCCTTGGAATTCAGGTCATTCAGAATCAGAATGGGATTTTCATATGCCAGAGAAAATATGCCTCTGATTTGTTAAGAAAAATTGGTATGTCAAATTGTACTCCAGCAAAGACACCAATGAATATGAATGAGAAGCTTAGTCTGTGTGATGGCAGTGGAAAGACTGATGAGAAGCACTTTAGAAGTATTGTGGGAGGATTGATTTATCTCACTCATACAAGACCCGACATTATGTTTTCTGTGAGCATTATATCCAGGTTTATGCATAATCCTAGCAAGCATCATCTTGGGGCAGCAAAGAGGATTATGAGATATATAGCTGGCACTCTCAACTTTGGGATTCAATACTCCCAGATTACTAACTTTAAGCAAATTTCTTTTTCTGATAGTGATTGGGCAGGTTGTATAGATGATAGAAAAAGTACAACAGGTTATGTCTTCAATCTTGGCTCTGGAGTGATATCATGGGCATCAAAGAAGCAACAGGCCACGGCACTTTCAAGCACGGAAGCAGAGTATATAGCAGCCACAACCACTGCATGTCAAGTAATTTGGCTCAGAAGGATACTGTGTGATTTGAAAGAAAAGCAAGTTGAGGCAACATGGATGTTCTGTGACAACAAATCTACCATTGCAATAACAAAAAATCCAGTTCATCAAGGGAGGACCAAGCACATTGAACTTCGTCAGCACTTCATTAGAGAGGCTGTGGCTAAAGAAGAAGTGGAGTTAAAGCATTGCAACACAGAAGATCAATTAGCAGACATTCTCACAAAAGCACTGCCAGAAGAAAAGTTCAAGAAATTCCGTTACATGATGGGAGTACAGCCACAGGTTTGAATTAAGGGGATGTGTTGGAAATAATTCAAACCTGAAGAGAATAATCAATTGCATTTTGTTTTTTGAATAAGTTAGAACGTGTCTAGTTCGTTGCTAGGATGTTGGGCCTGTTTGCTAGTATGTAGGACAGTTTTAACTAATGCTATGATGTAGGACTATTTGTGTTTGTTAGAGAAAAAACAGGGCAAGTGTAGAACGTGTTTACTTCCTTGTCAAGTCATCGAGTTTATTTAAGAGTACTCTGTTATGTGTTCTATGTGTGTAAAAAAAAAAAAGGATTTATCAATACAACTGAGTCTTTGTTTTTTCAGATTTTCTGTATCCTCCACAGCAGGTTCTTGTTTTTCTATTCCCTGTATTCTCTACACCTTATTCCAGTTTGCTCGTCCTCTCTCATTTCATTTATGCTACAGTATATAATATTATATTACTATAATATAATAATATTATATTACACTACATTAATATTATCCTATATTATATATTTATATATTTATATATATTATATTTTTTTATGCTCTATTTTTATAATACTATGAAATATCTTTTATGGTCATTTTGTTGTACTAAAAATAATTTCTCAGTTTGTTTATCAAACACATGTTAAAATGCTATACCACTTTAGAAATGTAGTTACCGAACGGTAAAAAGCTATTTATGAAAACTCTACTTTAGATAACTCTGCTTCTAAGAGCTCTACTTTCAAAAACTCTATTGCCAACAGCTCTCCCAAACAGGACCTATAATTGGCAGCATGATCATCACTGACCGTCATGTACTTGCCGCGTTTAAAAACTATCTTTTATCTCTTTCTTGGAGATTGCTCCTTACCCATCTCTTTTTTTTTGAGAATGTCCCTTACCTTTGTATATGATTAGCTCATTCATACAAAATAATTGTTTAAAAATTCAAGAAATAGTTTTGATTTTTTGAAAATGACTTTAAATGATAGAAACAACATGAAATATACTTGAAGAAAAGATTAACAATTCCATAAGTGGATCTTTAATTGCTTGGTCCTACCGCAGAAGAATGGCAAATGGGGATATCTCATGTTTTGCATAGGTCAGGGCCACTTAAATCATTTATACCTCTTGAATCTCCAAAATCCAAACCATTTCCCATCCTTATATATCATGTGCTAAAGAAAAATTACTTATTTTAGCAAAAAAAAAAAGAAAAATTACTTATAAGCCTATGAGTGAGTAATTAATTTTTTATTGGTTATAATTTGGTAGCTTTTGGATCTTGATCTCTGCATTCCAAAATTAGTCACAAATTAAGGTATCCTCAGAGAGAACAAGAGTAAAGAAGAATGGGAC
Source organism: Phoenix dactylifera (assembly GCF_009389715.1). Taxonomy (NCBI): domain Eukaryota; kingdom Viridiplantae; phylum Streptophyta; class Magnoliopsida; order Arecales; family Arecaceae; genus Phoenix; species Phoenix dactylifera. The sequence goes on along the minus strand of NW_024067673.1, from coordinate 1,813,525 downwards.
CATGAAGTGTGGATGTTAAACATTGATATCATGTGTTCAAGAAAAAGCTAAACGAGAAGGTCTGGCTGTCGTACCCCCAGTCTTGAGATATTATTCGTGATGCGTGGCATGTTCTTGTGCGTGGGGATGCTCGCAAACTAGAGTTGACCAAGAGGCGTCTTTGCCGTTGAAATCGCGAGGTTGTGGGCAACATTTTCCAGCGATTGGAGGGGGTAAAGACCTCGATCGCTGAGTTGCAAAGGAAGGAAGACCTCGGAGGCGTGCTTCCGGAGGACGATATGGCTGATCTTCGAGGGCTACTAACGACTCACCATTCGCTGCTACAACAACATGAGATCTTCTGATGACAGAAATCTTGTGTGCAGTGGGTAAGTAAGGGTAATCGTAATACTAGCTTCTTTCATCGAATGACGGTTATTCGAAGACAGCGGAGCATGATCCACTCTTTGCGGGATGGGTCTGGCCATCGGGTGGAGGGTGAGCCTGCTATTCGACAGGTCTTACTTGACTTTTTCCGCGCCAGATGGACGGAGGATAAGGAGGCTAGTGATGGAGACCACCTTCTGTGGGTGGATGGGGGTATTGGTGACGTTGAGAGTGCATCCCTGGTCCGGCCGATGTCGGCATAGGAGGTGCAGGAGGCAGTCTGGGCCTTGGTAGCAGACAAGGCCCCGGGACCTGACGGTTTCCCCCCTTTCTTCTTTCGGCAGTATTGGGGTATTATTCGACGAGCGGTGGTGGAGGCTATTCAGTGCTTCTTTACCTAGGCAGCGATGCCTGAGGATTGAAAGGCCACCTTCATCACGCTTATACCTAAGCGTCAGGGTGCGGCTGAGCCTTGTCACTTCAGGCCCATTAGTTTGTGCACAACCTTATACAAGGTTGTGGCGAGAATAATGGTGGGCGAGATGAAGCCCCTTTTGCCTGGTATCATCAGCCAAGAGCAGGGGGCTTTTGTAGCTCGTAGAAATATTTTCCACAATGTCCTGTTGGCCCAGAAAATGATGTGGGATCTTCAGCGAGCACCAAAGCGACAAAGCTTGATGATAGTCAAGTTGGATATGGAGAGGGCTTACGACAGGATCAGGTGGAGTTTTCTCCAACAGGCACTGGAGGCGTATGGTTTCCATAGGCGGTGGATTGGATGGGTCATGGGGTGTGTCCGGAGGCCAAAGTTTTCTATCTTGGTCAACGACACACCGTCATTGTTCTTCGAGTCCACCATGAGGTTGCGGCAGGGATGTTCCTTATCTCCATACTTGTTTATTATCAGTGCTGACATTTTGTTTCATGCTTTGCAAAGAGTGTGCGCCAGCCGGGAGCTGGAGGCCTATGTTCCAGCACTAGGGGCCCGACCTATTTTTCACTTACTTTTTGCTGATGATTGTCTTCTTCTGACCAGGGCGCGAAGTTTTGAGGCACGGGTCCTTCACAGGGTGGTGGCGGACTACTGCGCGGCGTCCGGCCAGAGAGTGAACTTTCTGAAGTCAACCATCTCTTTCTGCCCCAGCACGGAGACCAGAGTCAGACAGGAGATACGGAGGATATAGCATATACTGGAGCAGGAGGGGACGCTGACCTACCAGGGAGTCCCCATCACTGGCTGGAGGCTACGGGTGGCAGAGTGTACGGGCCTGGTGCAGCGGGCTCAGAGCAGGTTGGAGGGATGGAGGGCTTCCTCCCTATATATGATGGGAAGATTGACATTGGTTAGATCAGTGTTAGGATCCATACCAGTGTATCTCATGGCTAACACTATGGTACTGAAGACGATTCTGTTGAGGATTGAGCATCTTCTGCGGAGCTTCCTGTGGGGGTCATACAGTGGAGGCCATGATGTGCATCTGGTGGTTTGGGAGCAGGTCTGCCTTCCTACTCGTGAGGGTGGTCTAGGGGTGCAGTCCCTCCTAGAGAGGCGTGGGCTTTCATTGCTCGATATGCGGTTCGGTTTATGCTAGAGCCACATGGCCTCTGGAGTCAGGCGATGGTAGCCAGATATGATCGAGGGGCTTCAGAGGTGGCATGGAGGGATCGTCGAATCTCCTTAATGTGGCACGAGATCGAGAGGTACCTGCCGACTGCATCGGCAAATACTAGGTGGTTGATAGGCGATGGCCGGAGTATTGATGTGACCAGCGATCCGTGGGTGGACACTCTTCCTTTGAGGTGCTGGCTGACCATAGTTGATACGGAGGCAATGGAGGGGCTACGGGTGTGCAACCTCCTAGCACCAGAAGGGGCAGAGTGGGATGCGGCCAGACACCTAGCTACAAGGTCCGGTCCCTTCCATTACCAGGATGTGGGGGAGCAGATGTTAGGGTTTGGGATACCTCGAACCGGGCTGTGTCAGATTGGGAGATCTCTCCTGTGTTATCCAGCCGGAGCATGAGCCGGGGCCGGATTGTTCTTGGATCTGGCGGTCCGAGCTCCACCCGAGGACAGCCCTCTTCTTATGGAAGATGTTCTGGGACCGCCTTCCGACGAGAGCAATGCTGAGCAGGCGTGGTTGGGGGATCCCCGCAGAGTGTGGGACATGTGGAGCTAAGGAGTCGGTGGACCATGTGCTTTTCCAGTGTACATGGGCGAGGTCGACATGGCAGTGGACAGCGATCCCGGAGGAGGCTCGGAGTGCTAGGTGACAGTTCCTTCAAGTGATATGGCAGTGGCTGGCCAGTTCGCATACCTATTAGGAGGGCATCAGAGCGACTTGCACAGCACATCAGATCTGGCTGGCAAGGAACACTCGTACTCTCGGCGAGCGCAGGGTGTCACCGAGGTTTGTTGCGGAGCTTGCTCAAGCACAGGCCACGGAGATTAGGCCCACCCCTTCTTTAGAAAGATCTTTGACAGCTCGGGACACCTGGGGTTCCTTCTCTGCTCCGGCAGCTCCTCAGACAGTATTTTTCACCTGGAACCCCCACCCTCGAGCTTCCTCAAGGTCAACTTCAACGGGTCGGTGCTGGATGGCAGTACGCAGGGAGGTGCAGGCTTTGTCATACGGGGCCCGCACTCTAGGGTGGTGGCAGCAGGTGGCTGCCAGCTGTTTGATACGTCGGTTCCGGAGACAAAGCTGCGAGCTGCCTGGGCGGGTCTTCAACATGCGCAGGTGGTGCTGCAGGTCAGTTCGATCATTCTGGAGGGCAACTCGACCACGATTATCGGGTGGATTCAGAGGGGATCGAGGGGTGAGAGCACAGACCGCCCCTTGATTCGCGATATAAGGTTGATGATGAGAGATGTGGGGGCCATCCAGGCCAAGCTTGTATTTAGAGAGGCCAATATGGCGGCCGATTAGGTGGCTGCTTATGCGGCCCACCACTCGGGGTACACCCTTTGGTCAGGGGAGGGGGAGCTGCCACTGGCACTCCGCGAGTTGTTGTATTTTGACTTTAGTGGATGTATTTGTACACATACTGTATGAAGCACCCGCTTTAAGCAAAAAAAAAAAAGAAAAAAAAAGGAAAAAAAAAGAAGTTAAACTGAAACTTGAGGTTATATTATATCAGCCAGCCTCCCAGTTTCTCCGTCTTTGAAAATTGACATATTCTCACCTTTTTAAGAAATTTTCTATTTTCCATCCAAGCCAAGGTAAACCACCAAGCCTTGGTCCACCTCAACATTAGACAAGCACATAGCCAAATTGTTGCGGGTTAATAACCTTGGCCTATGGAATGATTCATGACAATTGCCAATTTATGCCAACCATTAGGGACGGCACTTTAATCCATGATTCCACCAATCATTTGTGTCAATTAACTTAGGTGTATTAGGTGTGAAACAGGTTGTAACAGTTGTATCATGCCACCCTGTACCACAAGGTTACCGTTACAATTCTCATGTAGAGGTGGTTTTGTATTTGCGAGCTTTACTTTTTTGCAGATCAGATAGAATAAAGGTTACTATTGTAGTCCAGAGATGTTTCAGAGATTATTCTGCTTGTGCGAATATAGAGTATAGAAGTGAGAGAGGTTATCTTGTATCAAAGCAACTGTTATAATTATGAAACTTAAGTTCTATTTTTGCTCTAGATCTTGGCTATGCTAATATAAATTTTAATGGCTTGACTGAGTTTTGGCCCCCTTATTGTACTTCTTATTTCAATGATATCCTCTTCATCCAACTGATACAATTAACTTATAGATTGATAAGATTGCCTCCAATACCTGATTCGACCTATGTGTCTGACAATCTAAGTTAATTAATTTGAAGCATGGATACAATTGTGTAAAAATGTTAATTTAAAGCAGTGCATGTGTCTATAATTATAATTTTTATACATGCATTGTGATCTAGGAGGATCATCGGACTCGATGTGAACCAGTTTAGCCACTGCGAGTATTCAGGAGGATCACCAAACTCGATGTAGAATATTTTGACTACATGAAGATCACCAAACTCAGTGTGAGACACTTTGACCACTGTGAGTATTTAGAAAGATCACGAAACTTGATGTGAAATGGTTTGACCACTATGAGAACGGCTGGATAGGGTTCAGAAGCGAGAACCGCTACATCGGAAAGCCAAGTCGCATGTCAAACTTCTAGAGGCCATAACTTGGTCATACGATGCCCGATTGAAATAATCTTTTTTTCTTAAAATTAGATATCTTTTCGAGATCTACAACTTTAGACTAATCTCTTAGAGGGTTGAATCGGGCCAAAATTTTATCATTTAGGCTCCGAAACAGATTCGTCCAATCGAAAGTCTCCATTTTGGGTAAAACTTTGACCGGACGTAGCTCTCTATCCGAGAAGAATTATGTGGAACGATAGAAGGTAGAGTTGATGTAGAAGTCAAGATTTACCTTCTAAAAAAAATTAGTTTTTTTCTAGAATATTTTTGTTAATCTTCTTTATTTTAGGATATCTGGTAATACTCGAGCAAGAAGAAGAATCTAAACCTAATTGTGAAACGAGGGACCTCATTAATATTATAAATGTCAGGAATTGTATCTTAAGAGTCAATCGTTAGTATGCTGATGATTGAATTTTGTAAATAAATTGACAAATTAATAAAGTGTTATTTGGCATTGTTCATCATTTCATTGTACATCTTCAAATGAACTCTTATATGATGAAGTCCTTAGGATTTGTTTTATGATAAAAGAGGATTTATCTTCAAGTCCTTAAACTTGTTCACGACCAAATAATTTGCTGTTAATAGGACGATAGCATTGTCGAGATTAGATTGTTGTGAGACATATACGTTGGTTGTCCTCTTAACCAAGGAGTGTGGAGACACTGATATGTCGCACAGGTGAAGTGTAGGAGTACATTTCACTAAATGTGACCAATTTCGGAACACTCTACTGTCGAGAGATGTTCCGAGTGGATATGGGTATAAGTATCCCTCAGACCTGAGATCACCACAGTGACTAGCAAGCAACTCACTGTACTTTGGTACCGGACTAGCAAAATTTCTAATTCTGGGATGGAAGGTTACTGGGTGCAGTCAAGTACTTGCGAAATCAGTGCGTGAGTCAAGATGGAATTGACCCCTCCTGAAAATAGGAGATAATGCTTTGTGTTCAATTTAGCAAAACCTTGGCCAGGATAATTCTTGTGAGGAGTCACAGAATTTCTAAAGTTGATCACATAGAGGATGTACTTATTACAGAGTTGACAGAACTCTGAAGTCATCCTGGTATTAGGAGTCAAAGGGATGAATTATACAGTAACCATAGTCTAGGGTTCCAGAATATTTGCTTCGCATATATTCAGCCTATCCGGACGTCGGGTACTATTGCTAGATGATCATTTTGATTAGTACAAGAAGTTGTTCTTGTGCTACCGGCTTAGGTTCGAACCTATGGGGTCACACGCATACGCATAGAAGTTTCTAGGTTGATCAAATGGTTGATTGATGATTAAGAATCATTCAGGGATAATTTGGTCAATTCGATTGATAAATTATTCTAAGCAAAAGTTGCATTAAAATAATTATTAAATTATTGGAGGGTTAATTAGTAATTGGATTACTAATAAATTTAATTTGATTGAATTATTGGACTTTAATTAAGCCAAGTTGAATTAGATTCAATTTGGGCTAAATTAGGGTTTGACCTAATTCGATCGGGTTCGACCCGAGTCGATTGGCCATAACCTAATTGATCGAACTTGATCCAATTGGATTGAGATTGACTCAAGTCAATTAAGAGTCCTTATTAGATGAGGATTAAGAGTCCAAATAATCAGAATTTATTATGGAGAAGAATTCCTAAAATTTAGGTACCTAGCTTTCTTTCTTGGAGAAAAAAGACACCTCATCCTTATCCCTAAAAGCAGTGGTGCCTATCCTCTTTATTTTTGGCCAATAATTGGCGAGGAAAGAGCAGGCGTGGGGCTATTTTTTAGAAAAATATGGCACCTCAAATCTTCCTAAAAAGATAGGAATCAAATCCCTAATTTGTAGTGACTACATGATGCATCAAGCAGGCTGCCGATTCACCAGAATCTTTTGGAAATTTTATCAGCCAAATTTGTTGGCCAAAAGAGGTGTGAGGCGTGGGGGGTCTTTTGGCTATAAAAAGACCCCCATGCCTAGGGTTTGCAGAAGATGGTCTTTAGAAAGGGTTCTAAATTTCGAAAAAATTCTGAGAGCCAGCCACCTTCTCTCCTCCTTCTTCTTCTTCATCTCCATCCTTCATCCTCTCGAAAAAGAATCAAAAGTTGAGTGCTTCGAGGGAGAAAAGTTCAGCCACTACAGCACCTCTGCACGAGCTAGCACTCCTGCAGTTGTGGATCTTCCTAGAGCTTCACATAGACTATCCGTAGAGGCCGGATGCGTGTGCGGCTATACAAGGTGATCAAAGCATCATCAAAGTTTTCAAAGCAAAAAGGTATGAGATCTGATCTCGTTAAAAATTAAGATTAGAAATCAACTAGGTTGCTGAAATTCTGCATGACTACATGTTAGACATAGAATCATGCCTACTTGTTTAGGATAAATGTTTAAAGTTCTGGATCTATTTTTGTTGTAGAGATATGATCTCTAGCATGCATAGGAATTAAATAGTTTAATTCATGCTTCCGCTGTAAAATTTTTAAAAATATATGCATGCGACCACTAGGGTTCCCAACAATAAATAGGGGCTATATACCTTATTTTAAGAGGTATGAAGGATCAATAAAAGAAAAGAAGACTTAAATTCCTACTTTTGAGATTTTTTTATCTTTTTCTAGTTTTTCTTTTGAGAGATTCAAGTTGAGTGGATGGAAAAAAATCAAGTTAATCTTATCAGATCAAGTTGGTATGAGCCATGCACTTACCTGGTGGAATTCCAACTTGATCTGATCAGATCAAGTTGGTATCAGAGCTTCGGTCTTCTACATCCATGAGAGCCTTAGTGCATGGTCCATATGCTTAAGTGGTACAAATAGTAAGAAAAAGGATTATCCATGTTTAAAGTACATTGAACCATAAAGGCAAGTATGGTTATTAGTTCTACTTCGATAGATGATGAGATGATGAAACGTCTCACACAACTAGAGAAAAAGATAACCCAACTCACCGAGGTCTTGTCTTAATTAGCAACACTTTTAACATGGGCACCAACAACTCTATCTTCGAGCAAAACCAAGTGGTTTAGTCGTGAGATAGGAAAGCAAGCTTTTTCCATCTTCCGTTCTAATTTAGTACAAGTTAAATTTCCTATACAAGCAAAGTCTGATCTAGGAGGATCGACGGATTTGATGTGTACCAGTTTGACCATTACGAGTATTTAGAAGGATCGCCAAACTCGATGTTGAATACTTTGGCTACTACGAGTATTCAGAAGAATCACTAAACTTTATGTGGACACTTTGATGACTATGAGCAATGTTGGATATGGTTCAGAAGCGAGAACTGCTATATAGGAAAGCCGAGTTGCATGCCAAACTTTCAGGTGCCATAACTGTTAGAAATATGCCCTAGAAGCCAACGTGGCTAATGCATATTTATAATCTGGGGCATAAATTTATAATTTGACACTTATTAATAAATAAGATTGGGCAATTTGTTTTTCATTCATGTTTGTATGTGTCCATGAATCGTCCAAGAAATTAATAGAGGATGACACATATTCTCAAGGAGTTGAGAATTTGAGGCATATGTCATTAGGGATTAATTTCTAAATGCTCCTAATCAATGGATTCATCACGAGGGATGGTGATCGATCCGCTGAGATTAGTGCACAGATCACTTAGTCAGATGGACGAGTCTCGAGTCTACGGTGTAGAGACACTGGAGTGATTATGCAAGTACTTGTTAGAGAACAAAGTACTGAGCGTGACAAAAGATAGTAGTCACATGGATGTCTATCCATTCATCAGTGACTACTTATGCTGCAGTTGTATGACTGGTCCTTTTACCTGCGATGCCTCAGCTATTCACTATGAGGTTGCTGTAGTCTGACGAGCATGTGAACTCGAGCCCTAGCCATTCAGATTCTTGTAGTGCGGATTGGCTACAGTAGGTTCATTTTGGAATAGAGTTGCGTCTAGATGGGATCTATCGACCTTGATAGATTAGGAGTGATCCTATGTGATTTATGAGACTGAGTTCGATAAATTTCTGATCAGGTATTTTGGAAAAAGTGTTTTCCATATCTCGAACTAAAAGTCGTATAAATTTAACATATGACGAACGATGGGGTTTGACAAGATATCCATAACCTCCATCACGTCGGAATCCAGGATAAAGGGACAGTATCATATACTAACTGCACCTAGAGGTTCAGATATTCCATTCTGCTGGGTTGCCACCATATACTGCTAGGTGTCACTAGGGAATTGTGAGACTCGAAGGCATTCACTTGGGGATCAGTGAACCCTAAGAGTAGAACTGAAATCGTTTCAGTTCACTGAAAGGAGTTTCAGTGATATTGAGATGGAGATCTCAATATGTCTTACTACCAGTTAGTTTAGAACCTACGGGGTCACACACATAAAGGATTTAATTAGTCAGACTATCATAATTGTGATTTAGAATCTCAATTGAAGTTAATTATCAATATGATTCGTGATTGGATTAACCTACTAAGTATTAGTGTTAATGGAAGAAGAATTAAGTGGAATTGATTGCAATTGGGCTAATTTAATGAGCCAAATCAAATTGGGTTCGACCCAAATTGATTTGGGTTCATGATTGGGTCAATTTGATTAAACCAAGGTTTGTGCGGATTTTAAAGACCACATGTCGTCGTAGGATGAATATGACCTAAGTCATATTCACACTATGCGGACTTTAAAGTCCACATGGCGTTGTAGGATGCATGCTCCCAAATCAATTAATTCTTTTAATAAGATTAGGAGTCCTAATGTGATTAGAAAATTAATCAATTGATTAAGTGGACACATGTCATGCATCTATGAGCACAAGGATTGGACACTTGGCATTAATCCAAGGATGGGTTATAGTCCCATACTCCTAATAACATTAGGAGAAGCCCTAAACCCAATCTATAAAAGGGTAGCAAGGGAGACGTTATGAATTAATTCTCTCCTCTTCCTCTCCACTCCTTCTTTTCTCTTTCCTTCTTCCTTTCCCATGGCAGCATGAGGAGGTTCTCTTCTCTCCTCACAGCAGCAAGGTGAAAGGGTTCTTCTTCCTCCAAGCGTTGGAAAGAAAAGAAGAAGAAGAATCAAAGGAAGAGATCAAAACACGCCAAGGAAGAAGGTGTTCTTCCTCACGTCAGCCCCTTCTTCCTCTTCTCCTTCTCCACGGCAGCAAGGGGTGTTATTCATCCTCTTCTTCTACGGTTGCAAGGCGAGGAAGATCCACGAGCAAAGCTACCTCCATCTCTCCCTTAATTGCGAGCAAGGTTGAAGAAGAAAGCATTCTTCTTCAAGGAGGTATGTTGCAGATTTCTTCCAATCTATTTGATAGTTATGAGAGGTCTTTGTAAGGAGTTAGCACTCTGGTAAGACCTTATCTCAGATGATTAAATCCTCACGTGGATACCTGTAAAGGCCGGACACGTGTGTGGCTTAACCAGGAACCTAGAATAGATCATCAGGCTGCGGTGTTCTACACCTGCAGAATTTTTGAAGATGAGATCTTCAAATTAATAACTTCTGATTTTTATTTCAGTTTTATAAATCTTAATCAATCCTTCTCAGATCCTAATCTCCTCTTCCTAATGAGTTCAAAGATCTTCTGGATTTGGATCCAAAATTTTTTTTGAATTCTACGATCCGAGGCACGTTCATACGATGAACGACGTCCCGCTTGTATTTCGCTGCGAATGTCGCATCGAATGGGGCGTATTTCAGCAGTGGATCAGAGCCATGATTCTAGGGAGCATGATTAGGACTTAAAGAATGATTAGCACATTTTTAATCTGATTTTTAAAGAAATTATGCTTGCTGAAATTTTCAACATGCAAATTTTTATTTGCTATGATCTTGCAAATTATTTTAGAATTGCAATTAGATTACAATGTTTTAAATCAAGTAATGCATGATCTAAAATCGAGAGAATGGCATAATAGGTTTAATGTTTCAGATCTGAAAATATACATGAGATGCATGTGGTAATCATAATGTTCATACTTGTTTAAGGTTATGTTTAAAATAATGTATGCATGAGATGTATGTATTAGATAAACAAAATTTATTTACATGAGACGTAAATAACATCCTTAAACAATAGAACATTTACATAAGATGTAAACTGAAACAATTATGTCATTTACATAAGATGTAATCACATAATATATGAAAGGATTTCATAATTACATAAGATGTAAACCTGAACCAATGTGACATTTACATAAGATATAAATCGAATGATATTTGGTATGGGGTAGATGTTACATTAGATGTAAATCTCAAGAGACCTAAAACCTTCCTAAATCAATCGAGAGTGAACGATACGTTGAGGTAGCCATATTTGATTAATTGATCTAATTGGTATCTAGGAAAGCTCAAAGGTGGTTACTTAATTAGGACCTTACTCTCTGAGTAAGGGAAGATTTCCATCTGCTTACCTGGCCAATTGATCGATTATCTCCTATGGAAAGCTCAAGGTTAGAATCACTAAGATCTAATTATTCAATATTAAGTCGATTGGTCTTCCACCGTAGTAGAGTTGCTAAGATCTTTCCGGCGTTGATTAGTCTCGGCTGGATACAGTGGGCTAGTTGCATCGGGGATTGGACCTCTCTATTAACATGAGATGTTGTGGGGTAAAGGTGGGGTTGGGCTCCAATAACTGTTAGTTGAGGACCCAATCATAGCTTTATTTTTGCGGAATATACGGTGGGTCTGACTTAACCAAAGAATGGATCCAATAACTATTAGGTGAGGTCCTTATGACTTGAAGACCAGGTTAGCACAATATGCTTACGAAGCATTGTACAAGAGTTGTACACTCATCGTCTATGTGTCTCCAATAACTATTAGGTGAGGTGACATGTAGATTGGTGGGACCGCAACACCCCACTCGAAACCCTAAGTCGCAGGTTTTCGTATCTTTACCAGGGGAGTGTGAGAGATCCGAGAAATAGTGGGAGGATTTGATCCAATTTTATTTTAAAAGTTCCTAAAATAAATTAATGTCAAATACAAATTTCTAATTAGAATTTTACTCTCTGCAGATGTCAATGACTTCCAACCCGATAGTTCGAATTCTAAATAACAATAGGTTGACCGGACCAAACTATAAAGATTGGCTCCGCAACTTGAAGATTGTCTTGAGTTGCGAAAAGATAGCTTATGTTCTTAACCATAAACTCCGGTGTTACCAACCCGTGCAACCAATGAGCAGCGTGAGACACATGCAAAATGGTTGGATAACGACAACAAGGTTAGGTGCTACATTTTGGCATCCATGTCCAACGAATTGCAATGCCAGCATGAGAGCATGAAGACTGCTAAGGACATACTTGATCACCTACAAGAATTGTATGGTGAACAGAGTCGCGCAGCGAGGTTTGAAGTGTCCAAGCAGCTCTTCAAAGCCAAGATGCGTGATGGGCAGTCCGTCCATGAACATGGTTTGACCATGATCAAGGATCTTGAGGAGCTTGAGAAGCTTGGTATGACCATGCACAAGAATTTGCAAACGGATTTGATCCTACAATCGTTGCCATCTTCATATGGGCAGTTTATTGTAAACTACCATATGAATAAATTTGAATGCACAAAGCTTCAATTGTTGAATATGTTGGTGACAACTGAAGAAGTCTTGAAGGTTCAAGGGGCACAGTTCTCGCTGCTGAGCTGGCTTCTACTTCCAAGAGAAAGTCTACTGGGAAGAAGAAGAAGCCTGTGAAGAAGCAGAAGACCGAGAAAAAGCCGAAGAAGGAAGTTCCTAAGAAGAAGGCCAAACCCAAAGGAAAATGTTTCCATTGCAATGAAGACGACCATTGGAAGAGAAACTGTCCTATCTACATAGGAAACATAAAGAGCAAGAAGGGTGACATGCCTTCTGAAGGTATGTCTAATATGCTTATTATTGAAACTAATCTAATGGTTTCTTCTATTTCCAGTTGGGTTATAGACTCTGGTTCTAGTGTTCACTTGTGCACTACCATGCAGGGTCTAAAGAAAAGTAGAAGGCTTACGGAAGGTGCGGTAACCCTACGGGTTGGCAATGGAGCAAGAGTTGCTGCTGTTGCTGTGGGCACATTTCCTTTGTATTTACTATCAGAATTTAGTTTGATACTTAGAGATTGTTATTTTGTACCTAGTGCTAGCAGAAATCTGATTTCTGTATCTTGTCTAGCACAGGAATATCATGAATTCAATTCTAATAAAGACTACGTTTTCATTTATTTGCGAAATAAGCTGTTTGGACGTGGTTTTATGATTGACGGTCTCTATCACCTATATATGGATGTATCTGTGAATGTATCTGAGCATACAATGAGTACCATAGGATCTAAAAGATCTAGAGATGAGATGAATCAAAAGTATTTATGGCACCTCAGACTTGGTCATATAGGATAAGACAGAATTAACAAATTGGAATGGGCTTTTGAGTCATTGAATTCTGAGTCATATCCGATTTGTGAATTCTGCCTTCAAGAAAAAATGGCCAAATTATCCTTTGGACACAGGGAGAGGTCCACTGAAATACTTGCCCTAATACACACTGATGTATGTGGCCCATTCGATGTGCAGACTAGGGGTCAATTTTTCTATTTTATTACTTTTACCGATGATTTCTCACGGTATGGTTATGTCTATCTTATGAGACATAAATCTGAAGCATTTAAAAGGTTCAAAGAATTCAGATTTGAAGTAGAAAAATAGACAGAAAAATTCATTAAGGTTCTTCGATCAGATCGAGGAGGAGAATACCTTAGTGGAGAGTTTCGCGATTATCTCAAACAAAATGGTATAGTTTCATAATGGACACCTTCGGGAACACCTGAACTCAACGGAGTGTCAGAAAGAAGGAATCGAACCCTATTGGATATGGTCAGGTCCATGATGAGCTTCACTGACTTATCCTTATTCTTGTGGGGAGATGCCCTACTTACAGCTATCTACATATTGAATAGAGTTCCCTCTAAGTCCATTTCTACCACACCGTATGAGATATGGTATGGTAAGAAACCAAGTTTTGGTTATCTCAAGATTTGGGGATGTCCGGCCCAAGTCAAACGACAACAGGCAGACAAGTTAGAGGCTAGGATAATTGGTGCTCGTTTCATTGGATATCCTAAAGAGTCATTAGGATATAATTTTTACATCCTAGAAGATCACAAAGTGTTTGTGAGCCGACATGCCATCTTCTTGGAAGAACAATTTATCCTTGATAGAGGCAGTGGAAGAAAAATTGAGCTCGAAGAGAAAGTCTCTGAAGAGCAACGAGCAATTGAGCCTAATGAACCTATTCACATTGAGCCAATACATGAAGAACCTCGTCCACTTCGTAGATCCAGTAGGATCTCCCATCCTCCTGAAAGATACTTAGGTATGCTTACAGAGAAAATAGAGAAAGAGTTCCTCATGGGAGAAAGAGATCATAGTAATGATCCCAAGACCTACAACGAAGCGATGTTAGACATCGACTCCGAAAAATGGATAGATGCGATGAAGTCAGAAATAGACTCCATGCATTCCAACCAAGTATGGACCTTAGTAGATCCGCCTGAAGGTATAGTACCTATTGGGTGTAAATGGATCTACAAAAGAAAAATGGATTCGGATGGTAAGGTAGAGACCGATAAAGCAAGGTTGGTGGCAAAAGGTTATAGTCAATGCGAAAGCATTGACTATCAGGATACCTTTTCATCGGTAGCCATGCTGAAGTCCATTCGAACGTTGCTTGCCATTGCAGCTTATCATGATTATGAGATATGGCAAATGGATGTAAAAACTGCATTCCTTAATGGATATCTTGAGGAAGATATCTATATGAAATAGCCTCAGAGTTTCACTTCCAGTGATGGTGATCATAAGGTCTGCAAGCTGCAAAGATCCATTTATGGACTAAAGCAAGCATCTCGGAGTTGGAACACTCGTTTCGATGATGTGATCAAATCGTTTGATTTCATCAAAACAAAGAGAAACCATGTGTGTACAAAAAGGTCAGTGGGAGGGCTATAGTATTCCTCGTATTGTACATGGATGATATACTCCTGATTGGGAATGATATTCCCATGCTCATATCGGTCAAGTTATGGTTGTCTAAGAAATTCTCCATGAAAGACCTAGGTGAAGCATCTTATATTTTGGGGATTAAGGTGTATAGAGATAGATCTAAGAGGATACTTGGCCTATTACAGAAAATATACATAGAGAAAGTGCTGAAGAGGTTCAGCATGGAAAACTCTAAAAGGGGATTGTTACCCCTAAGGCATGAGATAAATCTCTCCAAGAAGATGTGTCACAAAACATCTGAAGAGATTCAGCGCATGAGTAGGATCCCTTATGCATCGGCAATAGGGAGCCTCATGTATGCCATGCTATGTACTCGACTTGATATAGCACATGCTGTGAGTGTCACAAGCAGATATCAGTCGAATCCAGGTAAGGAGCACTGGATAGCTATGAAAAATATCCTTAAGTACTTGAGAAGGACTAAGGATATATTTTTGGTCTTTGGGGGAGGCATAGAGTTAAAGGTAGAAAGATATACTGATTCAAACTTCATGACTGACCATGATGATAGAAAGTCTACATCAGGATATGTATTCTTATACAATGGAGGATCGGTAAATTGGAAGAGTTCCAAGCAACCGATTATTACAGATTCTACCAATGGAAGCAGAGTA
Organism: Phoenix dactylifera; assembly: GCF_009389715.1. NCBI lineage: Eukaryota > Viridiplantae > Streptophyta > Magnoliopsida > Arecales > Arecaceae > Phoenix > Phoenix dactylifera. The sequence continues at coordinate 1,798,317 of NW_024067673.1, read as the reverse complement.
CATTGCTGCATCGGATGCTGCAAAGGAAACGTTCTGGTACAAGAAGTTTGTCGAAAAGCTAGGAGTCATGTCATCAGATGCCATAACCTTTTTCTGCGACAACAACGGCGCCATAGCACTGGCTAAGGAGCCGAGGTCTCACCAGAAGTCCAAGCACATAGAGCGACGATTTCATCTAATTCGCGACTACCTCGAAAAAAAATATGTAGAGGTGCAGAGAGTAGACTCCACTGATAACGTGGCGGACCCATTCACTAAGCAGCTTAGTCAGAAAAAATTATAAGTCCATCTTGAAAAATTGGGACTTAAATACATGTCTGATTGGCTTTAGTGCAAGTGGGAGATTGTTAGAAGTATGCCCTAGAAGCCAACGTGGCTGACGCATATTGGTAATCTGGGGCATAAATTTATAATTTGATACTTATTAATAAATAAAATCGGATAATTTATTTTTCATTTATGTTTGTATATGTCCATGAATCGTCCAAGAAATTAATAGAGGATGACACATATTCTCAAGGAGTTGAGAATTTGAGGCATATGTCATTAGGGATTAATTTCTAAATGCTCCTAATCAATGGATTCATCACGAGGGATGGTGATCGATCCGCTGAGATTAGTGCACAGATCACTTAGTCAGATGGACGAGTCTCGAGTCTACGGTGTAGAGACACTGGAGTGATTATGCAAGTACTTGTTAGAGAACAAAGTACTGAGCGTGACAAAAGATAGTAGTCACATGGATGTCTATCCATTCATCAGTGACTACTTATGCTGCAGTTGTATGACTGGTCCTTTGACCTGCGATGCCTCAGCTATTCACTATGAGGTTGCTGTAGTTTGACGAGCATGTGAACTCGAGCCCTAGCCATTCAGATTCTTGTAGTGCGGATTGGCTACAGTAGGTTCATTTTGGAATAGGGTTGCATCTAGATGGGATCTATCGACCTTGATAGATTAGGAGTGATCCTATGTGATTTATGAGACTGGGTTCGATAAATTCCTGACTAGGTATTTTGGAAAAAGAGTTTTCCATATCTTGAACTAGAAGTCGTATAAATTTAACATATGACGAACGATGGGGTTTGACAAGATATCCATAACCTCCATCACATCGGAATCCAGGATAAAGGGACTGGATCATATGCTAACTGTACCTAGAGGTTCAGATATTCCATTTTGCTGGGTTGCCACCATATACTGCTAGGTGTTACTAGTGGATTGTGAGACTCGAAGGCATTCACTTGGTGATCAGTGAACCCTAAGAGTAGAACTGAAATCGTTTCAGTCCACTGAAAGGAGCTTCAGTGATATTGAGATGGAGATCTCAATATGTCTCACCACCAGTCAGAATAGAACCTACGGGGTCACACACATAGAGGATTTAATTAGTCAGACTATCATAATTGTGATTTAGAATCTCAATTGAAGTCAATTATCAATATGATTGGTGATTGAATTAACCCACTAAGTGTTAGTGAGTTAATGGAAGAAGAATTAAGTGGCATTGATTGCAATTGGATTGCAATTAGGCTGATTTAATGAGCCAAATCAAATTGGGTTCGATCCAAATTGATTTGGGTTCATGATTGGGTCAATTTGATTAAACCAAGGTTTGTGCGGATTTTAAAGACCACATGTCGTCGTAGGATGAATATGACTTAAGTCATGTTCACACTATGCGGACTTTAAAGTCCACATGGCGTCGTAGGATGCATACTCCCAAATCAATTAATTCTCCTAATAAGATTAGGAGTCCTAATGTGATTAGAAAATTAATCAATTGATTAAGTGGATACATATTATGCATCTATGAGCACAAGGATTGGACACTTGGCATTAATCCAAAGATGGGTTATAGTCCCATACTCCTAATAACATTAGGAGAAGCCCTAAACCCAATCTATAAAAGGGTAGCAAGGGAGACGTTATGAATTAATTCTCTCCTTTTCCTCTCCACGCTTCATTTTCTCTTCCTTTCTTCCTTTCCCACGGCAGCAAGAGGAGGTTCTCTTCTCTCCTCACGGCAGCAAGGTGAAAGGGTTCTTCTTCCTCCAAGCGTTGGAAAGAAAAGAAGAAGAAGAATCAAAGGAAGGGATCAAAACACGCCAAGGAAGAAGGTGTTCTTCCTCATGTCAGCCCCTTCTTCCTCTTCTCCTTCTCCATGGCAGCAAGGGGTGTTCTTCATCCTCTTCTTCCACGGTTGCAAGGCGAGGAAGATCCACGAGCAAAGCTACCTCCATCTCTTCCTTAATTGCGAGCAAGGTTGAAGAAGAAAGCATTCTTCTTCAAGGAGGTATGTTGCAGATTTCTTCCAATCTATTTGATAGTCATGAGAGATCTTTGCAAAAAGTTAGCACTCTGGTAAGACCTTATCTCAGATGATTAAATCCTCACGTGGATACCTGCAGAGGCCGGACACGTGTGCGGCTTAACCAGGAACCTAGAATAGATCATCAGGCTGCGGTGTTCTACATCTGCAGAATTTTTGAAGATGAGATCTTCAAATTAATAACTTCTGATTTTTATTTCAGTTTTATAAATCTTAATCAACCCTCCTCATATCCTAATCTTCCCTTCCTAATAAGTTCAAAGATCTTCTGGATTTGGATTCAAAATTTTTTTTGAACTCTACGATCCGAGGCACGTTCATACGATGAACGACGTCCCACTCGAATTCCGCTGCGAATGTCGCATCGAATGGGGCGTATTTCAGCAATAACTTGGTCATACGATGTCCGATTGAGATGATCTTTTTTTCAAATTAGGTATCTTTTTAAGATCTACAACTTTGGACTAACCTCTTAGAAGATTGAATTATCATTTAGGCTTTGAAACGAATTAGTCAAATAGAAAGTTTTCTTTTTAGATAAGATTTTGATGGAGCATAGCTCTTTATCCGAGAAGAATCATGTGAAGTGACAGAAGATAGAATTGATGTAGAAGTCGAGATCTATATTCTTAAAAGAAATTAGTTTTTTCTAAAATATTTTTATTAATCATATTTATTTTAGGATATCTAGTCCTATTCGAATAAGGAGAGGAATCTAACCCAAATTGTAAAATGGAAGACCTCACTAATATTATAAATAGAGGCTATATACCTCAGTTTAAGAGGTGTGGAGTATCAAAGAAAGAAAAGGGGACTTAAAGCTTTACTTTTGAGATTCTTCCATTTTCTTCTAGTTTTTCTTTTGAGAGATTCAAGTTAAGCAGGTCGAAAAAAATTAAGTTGATCTGATTAGATCAAGTTAGTATCAGGGTCATGCTCTATCTGGCAAAATTCTAACTTGATTTGATCAGATCAAGTCGATATCAGAGCCTTGGTCCTCTGCATCCATGGAAGCCTTAATTAGTGCATGGTCCAGATATACAAACGGTACAAGCAGAAAGGAAAAGGATTATCTGTGCTTAAAGTACATTGAAGTATAAAGAAAAGTATGGTTGTCAGTTTTATCTCGATGGACGATGAGATGATGACGTGTCTCACACAACTAGAGAAGAAGATAGCCCAACTCATCAAAATCGTATCTCGATTAGCGATACTTTTAACACGAGCACCAGCAACTCTATTTTTCGGAAAAACCAAGTGGTTCAGCCGTGAGACAGAGAAGTAAGCATTTCTCATCTTTAGTTCTGATTTAGCACGAGCTAAATTTTCTAAACAAAGAAAGCTTTGATCCAGAAGAATCATCAGACTCAATGTGGACTAGTTTGGCCACTACGAGTATTCAGAAGGATCACCAAACTCGATATGGAATACTTTAGCGACTACGAGCATTCAGAAGTATCACTGGACTCAATGCGGAACATTTTGGCCACTACGAGTATTCAGAAGTATCACTGGACTCGATGTGGAACACTTTGGCCACTACGAGTATTAAGGATTATCAGACTCGATGTAGAACACTTTGACCATTACGAGCAAGGCTAGACATGGTTCAGATCTGCTAGATTGAAAAATCGAGTTCATGTGAAATTTCCGAAAGCAATAACTTGATCATACGATGCCCAATTGAGATGATCTTTTTTTAAAAAAATTAGTTATCTTTTCGAGATCTACATTTTTGGGCCAACCTCCTAAGAGATTGAATCAAACCGAAATTTCATCGTTTAAGCCTCGAAACGGACTAGACAAATTAAAAGTTTCTTTTCAAGTAAGACTTTGATCAAGCGTAGCTCTCTAACCGATAAGAATCAGACGAAGCAATACAAGAGAAAGTTGATGTAGAAGTCGAGATGTATCTTCTTAAAGAATTTTAGATTTGTCTAAAACATTTTTATTAATAATATTTATTTTAGGATATCTAGTCCAACTAGGAGAGAATTCAACCCAAATAGTGAAGAGGAAACCTCACTATTATTATAAATAGGGACTATATATCTCGGTTTAAGAGGTGTAGATGATAATCAATAAAATAAAAAAAAGACTTAAAGTTCTATTTTCGAAATTCTTCTATTTTCTTTTATTTTTTTTGAAAGAAATTCAAATTGAGTGGATAGAAGAAAATCTTCATTCTCCTCAATCGCATCACATTGCTTTAAAAAACTAGTCTTTAGACTAATAAAATTCTATCACGACAAACAACAAGTTGTAGGATAAGTTATCACCGGGAATTGAGATATTTCTACCAAAAAAATAAAAGAAACGGAGATAAACTAATTTTTATCCGTCAAGCAAGTAACAAAAGCAAAACTTTGCATTAAAGAAAGAGGAAAAATATAAAATTCTACGTCCGCGGTAGTTGTACTACATACGACAACCTATAAATATTCCTTTTGCTTCTCACCAAAAGCACAGACAAAGAGGAAGATAGCAACAGAAAATCCAATCCGAAGCAGGGGAACGGACATGGATCTGGACGGCACTCCTTCGATTCCCCCTTCATTCCATCAGAAGACGAGCGATTTGCAAACGAATGTCCAGGCACGCTCGCCCCCGATGCGACGGCCCCAGTTGGATGCCTTTGGACACGACGGTGACGTGCTTGGCGTGGACGGCACAAGGGTTAGCGTCCTCAAAGATCCCCACCAGACAGGCCTCGGCACGCTTGCCCCCTGATGCGACGGTCACGTGCTTGACGTGCTCTCATGGGACTAGCAGATCTCCCGCAGGTGCCACCGTCCCGGGCCGGAACCTAGGCGGCTTCTTCACCCCGCCCGTCGCGGCGCCGACTTCCGAGCCGCCTTCGTCGCCAGCTGCTTTCGAGGCACCTTCTCGCTCGTTGATTTTCAAGCTGTTTGCTTCGTCCGCGCTATCAAGATTCGAGAATCGAGATTGAAGAGAATGAAGCGAGGAAGAAAGTGGCAGAAGATCCAAGAAGAGTGTTGGGGGAAAAGCGGATCGCCCCAAAACGTATGAACACACCGCCGGCACGTGACGAAGGCATCCGATTTGGAGGCGTCCGATCTGGAGGCGTCCGATGTGGAGGCGTTCGACCTGGAGGTGCCCGACCTGAAGGCGTCCGACTTCAAGACGCCCAACCGGAAGCCCGATCTCAGGGCTCTCGACCTGGTGCCCGGCCAGGCGCTCGATCCCGAGACGCCCGACCTCAGTATCCTTGACCTCGAAAGCCCGACCTCACTATCCACCCACCGCGGTCACATCCTTTTGCAGCTCGACCAAGGACCACGTCCTGCTACCGCTATCAACAATTAATGCGCATGGCTTCCGCTGATCTCCGGCTCACTCAACAATTAATGCGCATGGCTTCCGCTGATCTCCGGCTCACTCAACAATTAATGCGCATGGCCTCCGCTGATCTCCGGCTCACTAAACAATCAATGCGCATGCTATCTACGGATCTCAAGCCCTCCACGGTAAACAGTTGACCCACTCAGCTACGTCCGATCAGCCACGACGACTCACTGGCTCCGGCCTGATCTTCCACGATAATGCATTAATTCACACGATCGTGCATTAATTCACTCGACCATGCTCAATCATGACGGTAACTCGTTCGTCCCGTCACATCACAAGTAATCCTGTACCCCTCTATAAAAGGGGAACCCCTCCATCTTAGAGGGGGCTGGACTTTGAAACTCTGGAAGATATATTTTCTCTCCCTCCACACATTTGCCCTCTTTGACTTAAGCATCGGAGGGTCGGCGCCGGAAACCCCGGCCATTGGCTTTTTGCAGGTCCCCCGGAGGATGCCGCCCGCCGACGAACTGCCACCTGCCATCTCACGCCGGAGCTCCTCCTTCTTAGCCGTTGGTCGCCCCCGAGTCCAAATTCCAACAACAGTTGGCGCTAGAGGAAGGGCCCGAGTTGTGGCCATGAAGTTGAGGAGCAAAGGAGCCTTCAATGCATCCCGGCGTCTCCCACTGAGTCCTGGACATTCTGTCCAGAATTCACCATCAAGACCTCCGGCGGACTCAGTTCCCCATGTCTAGCCGGAACAGTTCAACATCCTGGTGCAACAAGTTCAAACCTTGGCCGCGGCCATCCAAGGCCTGCAACGCGCGGAGGCCCCACTTATGCCGCCTCCACAGGCCCAGGTCCAGCCAGTGCTTCCCCCAGACGAACCGGCGCCCCAGTACCAGAATCTCCATGGCTCTTCGAGAGCCAACAATGAAGAACTGTGCTGCTACCAAGGCTCAGGCCGAGTGTCTCCCCGGAGAGAACTGCCAGGAAGGAGCATAGACAAAAGACCACAGCGCTCGGAAGTTGAGTCAGCCCCAGACCAACACGAGCCGGAGCAGACAACTGTGGCAATCCCCCAGGGTGGGAAACTCGACAGGAAGGTCGAGAAGCTCGAGCGCCAGATTGAAACGCTCCATAGCAGGAAGGCGAGGCGCGAGGGTGACTTTGAGTTTACAACAAAGTCCCCATTTTTCCGCCAGATCGAGGATGAGCCGGTCCCCCTGAGGTTCAAAATGCCCCAAGTAGAGCCCTACAACGGAACTACCGACCCCCTCGACCACTTGGAAAGTTACCGAGCCCTCATGGCATTGCAGGGATCCTCGGAGGCTGTGCTCTGCAAGGCCTTCCCAGTGACTCTTCGGGGAACGGCTTGGCTCTGGTTCTCTGCACTGAAGCCAAGCACGGTATCCTCTTTTGAGCAGCTCGGCAAGCAGTTCGCCACCAACTTTGCTGCCAGCCGACGTCAACGGCGAACGTTAGATTCTCTCCTTGATATTAAGCAAAAGGAGGGAGAATCCCTCAAAGACTTTCTTGACTGTTTCACCGCTGTAACATGTGAGATCCGCAAGCCCGACCAGTCGATAGCCATGTCGGCACTGAAGACTGGGGCTCGATCTTGCAGGTTCCACTTCTCCATTGAGAAGAGTTTTCCCGCCGACTTCACTGAGATATTGGCCCGAGTTCGAAAGTATGCGAAGGCCGAAGAGTTCATCGCCTCCAGGCGGAGCGCGACCAAGCAGGCCTCAAAGAAGCAGAAGAAATGCCGCGAGGAGCGCGGCCGCCCGAGAAGCCGGTCTCCCCATCGAGATAAGAACCTGCCTCGGCTAAGGAGTCCACCTCGACAGCGGGGACAGCTTCGACCAAGGTCCCCGCCTCGATCGAGATCTCCGCCGCGGCCACGAATGCCCTCGGGGAAGTACGAGAACTACACTCCCCTCAATGTTTCCCGGACAGAGATCCTAATGGAGATAGAAGATCGAGACTACTTCCGACCTCCACCCCCGATGTGGGATACAGGAGCTCGGTGCAACCCTAGGAAGTATTGCCGCCTCCACTGGGACCACGGCCATGACACGGAGGATTGCTTCCAGCTCCGGGATGAGATCGAGGCGCTTATCCGCCGCGGAGTACTCAACCAGTTTGTGCGGAACTGGCGTGAGGAAAGAAGGCCAGTGGAAAATGCCGCACTGCCCAAAGGTCCAAATGACAACAGGCCTATCGCCGGCATCATCAACACTATCGGAGGAGGAAATTCAGTTGGAGAACAAGCCGAGGAAAGGACCCCTCCAAAGCACCCACGCACCTCCGAAGCCATCCAATTCTCGGACAAGGACTTGGAAGGAGTTGAGACTCCTCATGATGATGCTATGCTCATCTCCATGATTGTAAATAAATTTGATGTAAAGCGCATCCTGGTTGATAATGGAAGCTCGGCAAATGTCTTGTACTACGATGCCTATCAAAAAATGGGAATAACAGAAAGCCAGCTTCGAAGAATGAATGATCCGCTGGTCGGATTCACCGGGGATTCGCTCCCGATTGAGGGCGAGGTCGGCCTTCTTGTCACAGTCGGGCTCGCTCCCCGAGAAAGTACTGTGAGGATGGATTTTCTTATGGTCCGCCTATCTTCGGCCTACAACGCCATTCTTGGACGACCAGGCTTAATGCCCTCCGAGTTGTGGTCTTGATCTATCACCTACTTGTGCGTTTCCCCACTGACCGAGGAGTAGGCGAAGTTCGTAAGGACTAGTCAATAGCTAAGCGGTGCTATATAGCGACTCAACATCAGATCAGACATCAGATCAGACAGCCAACTCGCCAACCCAAACATCAGATCAGACGTCGCCCATCGAAATCTTGGAAGTGCGGGACGACCTCCGAAAGGAACGGGTAGAACCTGGTGAGCTTCTTACCCAAATTTCCTGAGAAGAAAATTGTCCAGAGCTAACCGTGCAGGTCAGCTCCGGCCTGAGCTCCTGCGAAAGAGACCACCTGATCGAGTTTCTTCAGTCCAATATAGACATCTTCGCCTGGTCGCCCGCCGACATGCCAGGAATAGACCCTGAGGTCATGGTTCACCGACTCCAGGTGAAACCGACCTGCAGACCTGTGCGGCAGAAGAAACGGAGCTCCGCTTCGGAACAACAATGAGCAGCGGCCAAGGAAGTGGACAAACTTCTCGAGGCCGACTTCATCCGGAAGGTCTCCTATCCAGACTGGCTCGCCAACGTGGTCCTCGTGAAGAAAGCTAATGGAAAATGGCGCATGTGCGTGGACTACACCGACTTGAACAAAGCCTGCTCAAAGGATAGCTTTCCACTCCCCAACATTGACCAGCTCGTGGACTCCACCTCGGAAATCCAGTTGCTGACCTTCATGGACGTCTTCTCGAAATATAATCAAATCCGAATGGCATCAGAAGACGAGAAGAAGACGGCCTTCATCACCGACAAAGGCATTTATTGCTACAAAGTGATGCCTTTTGGGTTGAAAAATACCGGAGCAACATATCAAAGGCTGGTCAGCCAGATCTTTAAAAATCAAATAGGCCGAAACATGGAGGTCTATGTGGACGACATGTTGGTAAAAAGCCGAATAGCAGAGAACCATGTGGCTGACCTCGATGAGACATTCTCCACACTCAGGAAGTATCGAATGAAGCTCAACCCTGCCAAGTGCGCATTCGAAGTCACCTCGGGCTAATTCCTTGGCTTCGTAGTCACCCAGCGTGGAATCGAGGCAAATCCCTAGAAGATCCGAGCGCTACAAGAGATGTTGCACCAAAGACGGTCAAGGAAGTACAGCAGCTCATTGGGCGGGTCACAGCTCTGGAAAGATTTGTTTCCAGGTCGGCCAAGCGGTGCCTCCCATTTTTCACAATCCTCAAGCGACCGAAGAACTTTCTATGGTCGGAGGAATGTCAGCAAGCTTTTGAAGAGCTTAGGCGCCTTCTTGCTTCCCCTCCATTGCTTACAAAACCCCAGCAGGGTGAGCTCATCTATTTGTACCTGGCCGTCTCCCCGGTTGCGGTAAGCTCGGTCCTGATCCGAGAAGAGAACAAGCTTCAAAGACCAGTGTATTATGCCAGCCGGATCTTGAGGGATGCCGAGATCCGATATTCCAAATTGGAGAAAACAATCTTTGCCCTGGTTATCTCAAACTCGGAGGCTTCGGCCCAACTTCTAGGCCCACACTGTGGCTATACTGACCGACCAGCCTATGAAGCAAATTCTACAACGGTTGGATCGCGCCGAGAAGATCGCAAAATGGGCAGTTGAGCTCGGGGAGTTCGACCTTGAATACCGTCCGAGGCCGGCAATCAAAGCCCAAGTGCTCGCTAACTTTCTCGTAGAGTGCACTTTGTCGGACGATCCCGAGCTCTCACTCATGCCAGTGGAGGAGACCTCGAGACAGCCATGGGTTCTATATGTGGACGGCTCCTCAACCTCGGGGGGTAGTGGAGCAGGTCTCATTCTCACCAGCCCAGATAGGGTAGTCGTGGAGCAGGCTCTATGCTTTGAGTTTCCTACCTCGAACAATGAAGCAGAATATGAGGCACTCATCATCGGGCTCAAATTGGCAAAGGAGCTGAAAGTGGAAGACCTGAAGGTCTTCAGTGACTCCCAACTGATCGTGAGCCAGATTTTGGAAGACTTTGAAGCAAGAGAACCGTCAATGTAGAGGTATCTCCAAAAGGTGCGAGACCTCACGACCATCTTGGGCTCCTTCAACATCCAGCACATCCCCAGAAAAGAGAACATAAGGGCAGATCAATTGTCGAAGCTGGCGACTTCCCGCATAAGCGAGCTCCCTAAGGCAACAGTGCTCGAATATCTCCAAATGCCTAGCACAGAGGAGCCCGAGCCAAACCTCTGCATCGACATCGAGCCGAGCTGGATGGACGAGCTCATCAGTTACTTGCGGAATGAAGCCCTCCCCAATGATGATCTCGAGACCTGCCGAATCAGGCGTCTAGCCTCCCGATATATATTATATGAAGGCAAGCTTTACCGAAAATCTTTCACCTCTCCCCTTCTTAAATGTCTCCGTCCATCAGAGGTGAACTATACTATGCGAGAGGTTCATGAAGGGATATGTAGGAACCATCCGGGAGGCCGAGCACTGGCCCACAAAATTCTGCGCCAAGGATATTATTGGCCCACACTTCAAAAGGATGCAACGGACTTCGTCCGAAGGTGCGATCGGTATCAGCGGAACGCCAGCATCCAGCGCCGACCCTCGACCCCGCTGACCTCGATCAGTACCCCCTGGCCATTCGTCCAATGGGGGATTGACATCCTGGGGCCATTTTTCTTGGCTATCGGGCAGAAAAAATTTCTGGTCGTCTCCATCGACTACACTAAGTGGGTCGAAGCCGAACCAGTGGCCCGAATCTCCGAGCAGAAGATGCGGAACTTTGTTTGGAAGTCAATAATCTGTAGATTTGGACTTCCCTGCATCCTTATATCTGACAACGGCCGTCAGTTTGACAACACCCATTTTAGAGAGTTCTGCTCCGAGCTCGGCATCGACCACCGCTTTACCTCGGTAGCCCATCCACAGACGAATGGAGAAACCAAGGTGACGAATCGCGCCATCCTCCAGGGGCTTAAGGTTAGGCTCGACCGATCCAAAGGGCAATAGGTCGAAGACCTCTACAATGTCCTCTGGGCTTACAAAACCACATTCCGACTTCTTACCGACGAGACCCCCTTCAACCTGGCATACGGAACAGAAGCTGTCATCTCCCTAGAAGTTGGACTCCCCTCGCCAAGAGTGGAACATTACGACGCAGCCTCCAACTTCTCGCAGTTCAGGGGCAACTTGGACCTCATCGAGGAGACAAGGGAGGCAGCCCAAGTCCGCATGACGAGATATCAATGAAAAACGGCACAGTACTACAACTCCAGAATAAAAGCCAAGCTTTTTAAGGCAGGAGATCTCATCCTCAGGAGGGTCGAAGCTTCTCAGCCTGCCGAGCAGGGAAAGCTTGCCCCGAACTGGGAAGGGCTATACCGGATTGCACGAGTCCAGCGGCCCGGAGCATACAAGCTGGAATCTCTCGAAGGGACCCTCATTCCACGAAGCTGGAATTCCGAAAACCTTCGGATGTATTACCAGTAGAGCCCTCAGGGGTCCTCGACGATTAGAAACATAATTCTCATCCCCTTCTCATGTTAATCCATTCACAGTTCTCCTTTAATTATTTTATGCTCTTCCTGATATTGGGACACTTGTGAGCTTTAGGAAGCCCGACCAAGCTCGGATGCTCGACCAAGCTTGGATGCCCGATCAAGCTCGGATGCCCCAGCCAAGGAACACCTCGCCACGTCGATGTCGAGCTCGATCTCAGTCTCCATCAAAGATCCCGACCGAGATTGGGATGCCCCGCTGAGTTGATAGCGAGCCCAAGCTCCCTCGACCTCGGAAAGCGTCACCAGGTCGACAGCGAGCCCAAGCTCCCTCGACCTCATGCTCGATCCCTCGACTAAGGTCGAAATGCCCTGTTGAGTCGACAGCGAGCCTAAGCTCCCTCGACCTCGGAAAGCGTCACCAGGTCGACAGCGAGCCCGAGCTCCCTCGACCTCGTGCTCGATCCCCTAACTAAGATCGGGATGCCCCGCTGAGTCGACAGTGAGCCCAAGCTCCCTCGACTTCGGAAAGATATTCGACAACGGGGTAGTACCTACGTGGATCCCATGGCATTCGACGATGGGGTAGTACCTACGCGGACCCCCGTGGCGTTCGACGACGGGGTAGTACCTACACGGACCCCCGTGGCATTCGACGACGGGGTAGTACCTATGCGGATCCCTGTGGCATTCGACGACGGGGTAGTACCTATGCGGACCCCGGTGGCGTTCGACGACGGGGTAGTACCTACGTGGATCCCCGTGGCGTTCGACGTTGGGGCAGTACCTACGCAGACCCCCTGGTGTGCCGGCGCACCCAAAGCGGACAATACCTCGTAGAGGATGCAGTATCCTTCTCTGCTCGGCCGATGAGGGCTACGCTGTTGCGCGAGGCTCCGGCCAAAGCGCCATCCCCACAACAAACGGCACCACCTGTGGGAGCGGACTACAAGCCAAAGAACACCACTAAAAGTCGACCTCAAATAGGAGTCGCTTATCTCAACATGAGATGCCCGGCTCCGATGGACGGTCAACCACAAGCCGAGGTTCCCTCAACCTCGCGCATAATCTCCCGATCGAGCACGGTGAGCTCCTCGCCGCCAATCTCCAGCTCAATTTTCACTTGCTCCAGACCCCTCTGGATGAGGGCCTTGCCAAATTCGAACGTCGACTCAAGCCAAGACGGCTTGTAACGACGACCTTGAGCTTCGCCCAATGATGCTCAAGCCGAGCTCCGAAGCGCCAAGTCACTCACCATGAGCTCTAATTCTACCTGATGACACTCCGACCACATTCGAGATCAAAAGCATGAAAGCTCCAACGATAGCCCGACCTCGGCCTATGTTATCTTCGGAGCCCGAACTCAAAGGTTCGACAAGCTTATTCTGGAAGCCGAGCCCAGGGACTTGACAAAATTTTTCCAGAGGATAAACCTAAAGGCCCAGCGGGGCTTCTGCGGAGCCCGAGCTCAAAGACCTAGCGAGTTCTCCTAAAGTCTAAGCCTAGAGCCTTAACGTGATCCCTCTTAGAGCTAATCCTAACAACTTAGTGAATTCTTCCGAAATCTAGGTCTAAAGACTTAGCCGAGCTTGAAGACTTGAAGGAATTCGCCAAAGAGGAATCCAACTTAAGCAGCCAAAATAAAGGTTTATCAACTATGCAAACAGAAGCAAGCACAAGTTTAGAAAAAGAAAGTTCTTCATTGATAAAGGCCCGAAGGCCAAGTACAAAATTGAGGTTCGACCGTACAATAATTTTGAAGGCCAACCTCACTTACAAAAAGAACAAAGAAAAAAGAGAAGACTAAGTCCTAAGGGGCAGCAGCCGCATCGGCACCGACCTCGGGGTCATCCACGAGGATCACTTAGGGGTCCTCGACAGGGACTGGCTCGGGACCTTCCGTGGCAACCTCAGACGGGGCCTCGCCAATGGCCTCAGGAGCGCCCCCGGTGACTTCCCCAAGGGGAGCCTCCGGCGCCGGCTGCTCGGCCACATCAGCCTCGGCCTCAGCGACCTCCCACTCAGCATCGAGGATCGCGGGAACGTCGGGCTCGCTCTCTGCGCCGATCCCCATTCTTGGCCGAATGCCTGTAAGGTCAAGCTGGGGGCAGAACCGCTGCATCTGCCTCTGAAAGTTCTCGAAGCTCCGGAGGAATCCGTCCACGGCCTCCTCCTCCAGCAGATCACGGAACTCTTTCGCGTCCTTGAAAAGTGTCACCGCATCCCGGGCCTGCTCCAGTGCCCTCCTTTCCCGAGCTTCGAGCTGCTCTACCTTCAGGCGGAGAACGCCCACCTCGTACTTGTGGCCGGCGGCCTCCGAGCGGGCCTCGGCCAAACGCGCCTCGGAAGCGTGCAGCTCTGACCTCGCCGAAGCATGCGAGGCTTTCTCCTCCTCGAGCTGATCAATCGCCGATCGCCGCTCGGCTTCAGCAGCCCCCATCCTTGCGACGGCCTCCCGCCGCATAGCCTCGAAGTTGGCAAGTTTCTTCTCGGCCGCCTCCAACTGCCTCCGGCTCCTCCGAGCTGCACCATCGCACTCCGACGCAATGAGCACTAGCATATCAAGCTGGTGAAGGTGTTGCCAAAAGGAGAGGAAGAGAAAGAAAGAAAATGAAAATCAACAAAGGTCAAGGAGATGTCAACGGTCAAAAAAGCAAAAACTAAGACTACTTACCCGGACGGCAGTGCAGTAGGCCTCATCAACGAGACTCCCGGGATCGGTGGTCTCGAACTCGGTCCGATCGGCGGGAAGCAGTGCGCGGCGAAACACCTCATGCGCAATATTGCTATCTCGGAGGGCCGAAGCGCCCTCGTGGATTGGAGACTCCGAGTCGTCAGACCCCCTCTCGGAGTGATCTCCGACCTCGGAAGAGCTCGGGAAGGTGGCCCCCGACGTGCTCGGCCTACCCGAGCTCACGACGGCAGGACAAGACATGCCCAGGACCCCAGGACCCGAGCTCGCATGCTCGGCAGCTGGGATCTCTTCCCGGACGGATCCGGAAGTTCCTGCCGCAGAGCCCCTCGCCTTGGGGAGAGCAAAAGTTGAGGCCGACTTGGCCTTCTTCTTGGGCTCGTGGTGAGCCCCGCCGACCTCGGCAGCTCGCCTCTTCAGTCGGACGAAGAGCGCAGTATTGTTGGTCACCATGTTGGGAATATCTGAAAAGAAGAAAAATTTCTAAGTATCAGACCAACACCGAAAAAAAGAAGGAAAGAAATAGATAAGATAAAAGACAGTGAAATGAAGGAGCAGTGCAACTGCTCTTACCCTCGGGGTGCGCCGAGCTTAAGCCGACGTTCACCAGGGCCTCCTCGCTCAGGAGGTCGGTCAGAAGGATATCCCCCCCGAGGCCGTGCAGGGCGTCGAGAACCCTCTGCTCGTCCGCCGAAAGTTGGAGGAGCTTATTGAGGGCCTTCAGCCGGGGATGCCCCCACCTCGGGTCAAATTCCCACGTAAGCTCGGAGGAAAGGAAGAAAATTTTTTCCTTCCACTCATGAATGGAGGAAGGGGCACCTCTGAAGAGCGGCCTACCGCCCCAAAAGGCGAAATAGAGCCACTCCCCGTCCGCCGGGTTTGACTTCAATATGAAGCACCGGCGGAAGACGTTCACCAAGGTTGGTATCCCATGCGCAAGGCAAAGGAAAAGGAACCCGATGATGATCCTCCACGAGTTCGGAGCAAGTTGTGCTGGGACGAGCTGGTACGCCACCAGCAAATTGTTCACGAACTCGTGAAGAGAAAACCACAGGCCGGCCCAGAGTGTCTCAACGTACACTCCGATCCGACCTGGAGGAGGTCTCGTCACCCGGTCCTCCGACCCCGCAGGCTCGAGACGAAATTCGGGCCGGAAGAAGAACCGGGAACGGACCAGCTCTAGTTCCTCCTCAGTCAGGCTAGACCCGACCTCACTTGGACCATGACCCATTTCAAAAAGAAAGATGGAGAAGAAAACAAAGGATGAAGGAGGAAAAGAAGAAGAAGAAGAAGAGGAATCCCCGAGCCAATGTGGGAAGATGACCTACTGTGGAGTCGCCGGAAATCGCCTCAGGGCACCGCCGGGAAGACTCGGTCGCGACTGGGAAAGACAGAGGGAAGAGAGGGGAGCAGCAACTACAAACGTCCAAGCAAGACCTTTCTAGGGCTAAGTCAAGGGGTTTATATAGACCCTCCCGACGGTCCAGATCGGCGGAACCGGATCCTGCCTTCTGTCTAGGTCGCGCCACGTGTCAGCCCCGAGAATCGAAGCGACATACCAACCTGGATCGACGCCTTTAAGGCAGAATCGAAATGGCGTCCTGTCGGATCCTGGAGCCCCATCATGAGCCCAGGGCGCGGAGCAACCTCGAAAGACGAAAGGGTGTCGCCCCATCTTCTCCCATTAAAGATGCCCCAAAGCGCGCGAAACAACGGAATAACTCAAAGCCACCTGGCCCCCGCTAATACGATAAATGCAGCTACTTCCTTCGCCCGAGCTCGTAAACGGCTCGAATTCGGAAGTCGGGGGTAGTGTTGGGGGAAAAGCGGATTGCCCCAAAATGCATGAACACACTGCCGGCACGTGACGAAGGCACCCAACTTGGAGGCATCCGACCTGGAGGTGCCCGACTTGGAGGCGTCCGACTTCAAGATACCCAACCGGAAGTCCGATCTCAGGGCTCTCGACCTGGTGCCCGGCCAGGCGCTCGACCCCGAGACGCCCGACCTCAGTATCCTTGACCTCGAAAGCCCGACCTTACTATCCACCCGCTGCGGTCACATCCTTCTGCAGCTCGACCAAGGACCATGCCCTGCTACCGCTGTCAACAATTAATGCGTATGGCTTCCGCTGATCTCCGGCTCACTCAACAATTAATGCGTATGGCTTCCGTTGATCTCCGGCTCACTCAACAATTAATGCGCATGGCCTCCGCTGATCTCCGGTTCACTCAACAATCAATGCGCATGCTATCTACGGATCTCAAGCCCTCCACGGTAAACAGTTGACCCACTCAGCTACGTCCGATCAGCCACGACGACTCACTGGCTCCGGCCTGATCTCCCATGGTAATGCATTAATTCACACGATCGTGCATTAATTCATACGACCATGCTTCATCATGATGGTAACCCGTTTGCCCCGTCACATCACAGGTAATCCTGTACCCCTCTATAAAAGAGGAACCCCTCCATCTTAGAGGGGGCTAGACTCTGAAAATCTAGGAGATATATTTTCTCTCCCTCCACACATTTGCCCCCTCTGACTTAAGCATCGGAGGGCCGGCGCCGGAAACCCCGACCACCGGCTTTTTGCAGGTCCCCCGGAGGACGCCGCCCGCCGACGAACTGCCACCCGCTATCTCACGCCGGGGCTCCTCATTCTCAGCCGTTGGTCACCCCTGGGTCCAAATTCCAGCAACAAAGAGGGTGCTGGAATTGGATGGCAACAAACAAGATAAATAAAGTACAATAAAATTAACAACTCTTCCATCTTATGTAAACCTATTAGAAAACAAACAACTAGAGCTAATCTACCTAATATATATATCAAGACATTTGCAAATACCTAGCTGATCAAATTATCAGAAATACAGGAGCAACATGATAGGTGTAACCGACCCCGACGAGTTCGAAAGCCAAACCCAAGATATGTGGCGTCTCTGGGCCATGCCCCATGGATGACAACCACCGCGTCGACTAGCCAGGCACGTGGAGAAGGAGATGATCGAGAAGAAGCTGGGAGCGTTAGGAGGAATTGGTCTACTGAGGAGTCTATTGCGAAGACAGGGGAAATGGAGAACGGTGGAGCGAAGGGCAGAAACTATGCACAACACGTCGATGGGTGAACGTGGGAAGCATAGAGCCAAAGTGACAGCCCCGTCTTTCGGTGGTCAGTTATCAACAGGCCACTGTATGAGAAATAAATGAGAGTGTGAGCGAGGGGAGGAGGGTGTGATTTTATCTGTGTTTGTTTTGGTTTTATTGGGTTGCTCTCACCCCAAAGTAGCCGATAGGGAAAGCCACAAACATACGCCTTTGGATAACTAATGCTTGCTCCTCTTGTTTACAGCTTAAGACTATTAAATATATTCGAAAGAAAGAGAAGCAACTGCTCTAAAGCAGTAAGGCAGGAAGGCTAAAGCTGCTAGTCTGAAGGCGACGGTTGCTGCCCATTGCTTTGCGATTAAAGGTTCTCCTGTGGACAGCTTGGGCCTGCCCCTTGATAAGTGCTAAATAATACATAAATTAATATCTTATTCATAACACTTATCATTATTTTAATTCACATATTTTGTAAATTCAACTAAAAAAAAATTTTGTTACCTTCATCATTGCATTTTAATAAATTATTAAAGGTAATTCGAGTTTTACTTATTTACTGATTAAGCTTAATGTATGCAGGTCCAGTCTGATAATTCCCAAGTCATCCACTATGGTTTAGTTTCTCCCACATCCAATTAAGTTCAACCTCTCAAGATTAGTATCATCATCTCTACGGTGCACTACTTGAACCCATACCACAACCGTAGATTAGCAATCATCCCATTTGTGATCAGCCACTCAAAACCCCACACCCACACCCATTCATATCCCAGCCATTCCCTTCTTTCACGACCGGATCCCAAACTTCTTCCACGCCCAGCCAAGACCCACGGACCCCTTCATTATCCGAACCCAGTGAGGATTCCAAACAACCAAATCCACGAATTATCTCCGTCTCTACATTCGCATGGGATCACTCGACCAAAGAGCCCCCTGTTTTTCCGAGCAAATCTTTCTCAGCATCACGGAAGAGCTCGCTATCTATATCCATTGCATCCGCAACAATCCCATGCTCATCCCGAATCCAACCCTCCTCCTCCTCTGCATCTTTCAACCAGCCTTCCCGTTCTTATCCATGAACAGAGTAAGAATCTTATCAGCGTCCGCAACATCCGAACTGATTGCAAAGAATGCCTCCCATATTTTCTCTTCCGAATCAAGCCAACCTTCATCCCGTCTGCGTTCCCTTCTCCACATCTTTCCCAATATCCCACGGATCAACTCCATTCGCCGCGTCCGAGTATCCCGATAGCATTCCGGATAAGAACCAAGCCAGCTTCTTCCTTCCACGCTCATCCCATCCGTGATCTATCTTCATCCCGCATCCTAAACCAACATCCCTTGCATTCGAGAATCAAGCCGACTCCTTCAATGCGATCAGCTCCCAGCTTATCATCTTCCTCTGCTTCTGAACAAACCCATCCTCATCCTTCCCACGCTCACATCCAAACTTCCCCTCGCATCCGTGTCGTCTTCCCATCGTTTCTTCATCACAGATCCATTCCGTGTTCATCTTCCACATCACCTCCTCCCAGATTTCGTCCGCATCACCCAAAGATCTCTTCCCATCCCATGAGCATCAAAGGATCTTGTTTCAGCCGATTCCCAGACTTCATCCTCCCGAGTCCCGAGCTTCACGGCAACCAAATGTGTCCTCCCCTATTTCGGAAACAGAACACAGGCATCTTTCCATTCCGTGGATCACATCCCAGCCAACCAACCCATCTTCTTCCGTCGGATTGACTCCAGCAAACTTCGTAAGCAGCGATTCCCTCTCAGCCGAATCAAGCCAGCCATCGTCCAGATTAATCCCAGCCTATCCACGGATAAACAGGAATCCTCTGCTCCGTGTCCGTATGCTCCGTGATCCAACTTCATCCGAATTTCTTCACATCATCCAGCTCTTCGGATCAGGGCCAACAGCGTGTCCAAGGATCAAGGAATAAAGCTTCACGGATCACTCCCTTCCAAGTTCATCGCAGCGTCTGTGAGTACCTCCTAGAGTCTTCGGGATCCAGCTCTAACTTCTCCCGCGTCCGGATCTCCTGCGGCCAACAAATCCCATCTCCATCCAGCCGCTTTCATCCTTATCCCCTGCTTCAAGATAGAGTCCATCTTCCCGCGTCCAGCTGCTCATCAAGGTTCCAGATTGATTCCAAAGGGGGGCGGTTGAAGCTATAAGAAGGGAAGGAGACGGATCCCATGGGAGCGAGGGGCAAGCGGGGGGTTCTCAGGCTGAATTCCCGCCGAACCAAAAGCGGAGAGAATACTTTGGGTCTTTTTGGAAATAACTTCCCATATACAAAAAAAAAAAAAAAAAAAAAATAAGAATGAAGTGCTGAGGGAGAGGAAGCCGATCGTGATGCAAATGGAAGCCTGCTGCAAAGAAGCTGCTGCTGTCGCCCATGACTCCATGGAAGGCTGATCTCCTCTCCAAGGCTGGATGCAGCCCTAACAAAGAGACACGAGTTTTGTATTTTTTTTATTTTTCTTGGAATTGTATGAACCTAATTGATCTTATTGAATATCCTTTTATCTCATATTTAATTTCTGTGATTTTAAGTATGACGTTTATACAATTGTTCTTCATGCTCACTAAGTTAATGTAAGATCATCCATGCTTAGGAAAGATGCAGTATCCTGCCGCATTAGTTTAGGGTAGACATTTCATGCTAACTGAAGATGGATGTTCCTAAATGACTTTTGTGAAATTTTATTTGAATGCTTATTAGGCTTGTAGCCAATTTGCATGTTAATCCAAGAATAAATTAAAATATAATTAATCTTTGTTTCGATGTTAGCGGTGAATTCCATGCCCTAGGTTCTCCCAAACTGATATCATTTTAATTACATTTTTTTAATTAAAATTTCTTAGTTAAGTTTTCTTCACAAACTCTTCTTTTTAAATATTTTTATTTTTAAGAAAAATAACTGTACCCCAATCCCTGTGGATCGATACCCGTAATTACTACCCTACCAGATACGTGCTATTGCGTGGTCTTTAAAGTTGACTTTCACCCCTACGATGGGGACACACGTGGATATCTCGCTTCCCCGGGGACCCCCTTCGTCTCTTTGGGTTGTGGTATTCGGCATAGGGAATTGATTTGACGGTTCCAGACCTCAAATAGTATCGATTTCCTTCAACAGTTGTTGGTTCGGGTGCTCTTTCTTCTTCTGAGTGAGTGGATTAGCTAGGCTCGACTATCTCTGTAGAAAATGGATCTCTTCTTTCTACGCCGACGTATGCCTATCTTTAAGCGCCCACCTATCCCTATCCCTTGTGGATGGGAATCCGGTTTTTGGAAGTGCCACTGCCACCAAAGAATTTGTTTTTGCTTCGTGAGAAAGGGAGTATGTTAGATAGAAAGAGCTAAAAAAGGTGTACCGGATTTTTTTTTTTCCTTAGTTCAACTATCACTTCTCCTTCCTCGTCTTGGGTTGGGACGTGGAGTATAACTGGGATCCATCACAACACCAAATTTTTACGTAAAAAAGCTCCTTAATATAGAGAGTAAATACTACGGACTGTAGTCCATCCAAAAAAACTTCCACTATCAACTAATAATGGATATTACAATCTGTTGTCTCTAGCTAAAATTAGAGGCATATATCACCACATAATCTCAAGAATAATATTTTTGGCAAACATCGACAACAAGAGAGAAAAATTGAGAAGAGCTTACATGAACAACAGTCACATTTCTACAGAATCTAACTATGTTGGAAGATTGCAAATGACAATCACACCGTACAAATTGAAGAACTACGTGTTGTGAGCCTACTATAATTTTAGCTCAATCGGACCACGGATCACCTTCCAATTTTAAGAGTTAGGCTGCAATTTTGGGAATGGTTCCGGCACGTCCGATTGACATAAATTGACGGATGGATTTGTCTCCGTGGGGGCACGCGGACCGCTATCTGGATTACCTCAGGAATATAAAACGATCTTGAATTACGAAGATCCCCATGCCATTCTCTCAGCAGCCCGTGCTGTTTCGATTCCATATTGGTTACGGTGAGAAAGAAAAAGTGACGAAGATCTTATGGGTCCCATAAAAATTCTTGGCAAATGCCCAAATTTTCACCCCTACGATGCTTCCAAGTCAAAACAGCAACCCTGGCCCAACTATTACGTCACGTTTCATCCTACGAGAGCTAAGCATAAGCATGACGCCATGCGTAAGTGGGTGAACGTCAGATCAAGCATCTAACTGATTATTATGTAGCCATTCAAACTTTAGTTTGGTCTACTCCCATCCAAACTTCTAATTTCTAACAAAGGGTCCACTTCGATATTTCTATAACTTGGACTAAAAATTATGTAAAAATTAGACATGTTAGCCCATCTATCTTGTATTTTTTAAGGCGTATCCAAATCCAACTTAGATTCTATTTTTTGGATTGTAGAAAGAAAAAAAAAAACTTATTGAGCTGGAAGATCTTAGGTTAATACGGCTCAATCTATGAATTCCGTAGAATTTCCAATCCAACCTTTAGGAACATCTAAACAGACCCTAATATCTTCTGTCCAAACCTGCTATGCCTCCGGTTTCAAGAATAGCTCAGCAATTAATCACCATGAATAGCTCAGCAAGTAATCACCATTATATATATATTTGCAGGAAATAGAGTGGTTCCTCTCTCAGCATAACAAATGGTGAGGCCTGCACAGAGGAGAAAGATAGAAAATGCTTGTTCATGCCCTAAGTAGTACCTTTGGGGGCTCTGGACTGGAGGAAGGAAAACGCTAGAGATCACAGGACCTCTGCAGAAAGTGCAACTGTACTCAGGGTAAAAAGAGGCCGGGTGTCATTAAAGGAGGCTTAATGCCTGAACAACCATGTACAAAGTTAAATAAAGTGAAGCATAACTCTTTCACGTTGTGCGCAAGGAATCTGCCTGACCACATAAATGCTTCCGATTGGTCATACTTCCATGTTTCTTTTGCTTTTCCCCAGTGCTAGCTGACCCGCTCTGTGTTACTTGTCCCACCTTTTTGATTCTTCTCATGGCGCAGAGCTATCATTGCCAGGTCGATATTTCAGGGCTTTTAGCATGGAAGAAAATTCGGGCAACAGTTTCTCATAAAAGTTGCTCAAATATATTTTACATGCTTTGTAATCTGCTGCCATTTAAAATATGTATTTATAATCTTTCTTTAGACAATTATATCATTTAAACTTAATTTAGAGCAACACAGGTGCCACAGGTGAATAATACCAAATGACTTTCCATCATATCGAGACTCATCTCTGAATTGCAGATGCTCTGTAAAAGGGAACAAACAATTGTAAAAAATATTCAATTTTTCAGGGGGTATTTTACTTTCTTCTGTAGATGGATTCCCTTGTCATTTGTCTGAAAAGCTTGCATCTAAGTCATCTATAAACCTTATGGGTTTCCACGTATGATGCAACCAACACAAGGTAGTTTCATCGGTTGGTCTACTTGATCATCAGCTAAATTATTAACAGTTCACCCCAAATTTTAGTAGAATAAATTATGCAAAGCAAAATCCTATCGAACATATCATCCTTGCTCATACTCACTTCAACTGATACACAAAACACGCTTCAACAATAGTCAAAATAGAAATTACAATCTTCCCCTCCCAGAACATAGGAAGACAGTTTAGTTTTAGATTGTCTATCACACCTGTAGTTTAATAAAAGGTAAAAAGAAGAATACAACAATATGGAGATGAGAGATTGATTCGGATATGACAGGCGGCTAGAAGCCTAAAAGCTTGCCTTAAATTAAAAAAAAAAACATTAGTATGAACGATGAATGGTTATGCTACAGACCGGTGCCTGCACAGAACTCTACATCTGAGCACTCTATCTTGAACATAGAACCCTGGCATTACCATGATCTTGACTTGGGCTGGAGCTTGTGCTCTGTGGCGGTCAAAGAGGATATCCTCCATATAGAGGGGATCGAAAGTTCTGTTCTCCTCAACCCGCAAGATCACGAGCGGTGGGCTGAAGGAGAAAGCCAGGAGATGGAGCAACCAAATGCACTTGGCAGCGACAAAGAATGACTGGAGGAGCTGTTCAGGCCATGGTTTTGACCAATTCAGTATAGAAACAATGCAACTCATTTTTTGATCACAAAATTTGCTGAATTCTTCACTGTAGTACTTAGTTCCTTTGCGCAATACCTCATTCCAGCTCAAGTTCCGTAGTGCAACGAAAGCTGAGAAGTTCTCCTGGTGATCTTGCTGGGGATCCAGAAACTTTGGTGATCCATTCTTCTGAAACACACAGTTCTCAAAGTCCTGATACAGAGATTGGTTTATAACAGCTTCCAAATGATACAGTACTCCTTTTGAGTACCTGTTGCTCGCCGTGATATGATGTGATTGGAGGAGCAAATTTAGCTTCTCCATCAGCTCACTATCAGTTTCTTCGGTCTGGTGGATGAGTGTCTTGCAGAATTGTTTTACAGAGAGCCTTGCTTCTGATACTACCTGCAAGAAACCTTCTACCATTACTTCATGGCTCACAGGCATTAAATTTTCTCTGCTGCCACTGATGGGTTTTGTTCTCTTTGACAAATTTGGCCCGTCCAGAACCTGACTGCTCTTTGCTTGCACTGCCTGCTTCAGAGCCTTCTTCAGCTCTTCACAGTATGCTTCTAAGCTCACTAGCTTCTGTCTCAGTTCTCCTAATGAAGATTTCATCTCTGCAACTTCTGTCAATGCAGCATCCCGGTTCTGATTGGCCTCAAGCAGCTCCTTCTTCAATGACTCAAGAGAAAACAAACCCCAGTCTTTTAAAAGTTGTGACATGTCCTCGGATTCTATTGTGTTTGCAGACACCTCCGACTTGGGCTTCTTCTTTGATTTGGGAAACAACCATGAAAGTATTGGCCCTCTCTGCTTTGTAGGTAACTGTGTGGATGGCTGTGTATCAGGCTCTGGTGCTGTGCTAGTAACATTCTTATGATTCTTGTGATCAATTTCAGATTCCCTATTGATAGTTGCAGGCTTGCATGTATTGCATGTTGTTACAGTTTTGAATTCTCCTGAATTGGTTCTCCTGCTCGAAGATTTAAGGATATCAGCTCCTGGAACAATTGGCAGAAGGGACACGTGGTTTACACATGAGCCTCTGTTGGAGAAATGGTTATTTGCAGAGCAAATATGTTGTTCACTGTTTGAAGAAGAAAATCTATTAACACTTCTATTATCAGAGGAAATGGCTTCATCATCTTTGCCTTCTTCTTCCAACACGATTCCGCGCCAGATTTCTGATAAGCTTCGGTTTTCTGGACGCATATAGTGATATCCAGGTAAGGGTTCCTCTTCATAACTCTGCAGAAATCTCAATGTCACAAAAATGTTTTACAAACACAACAAATAAATAAATAAATACTACTTAGGAGATACTTCTTTAATCTGCATAGATTCCAATAACGAGTTATATCTCTCAATTAGAAGCTCTAAAACTTCATATCAGTCTGTTTACAACCCTACCCATCGAAAGATCGAACTTTGGAAGACTTGGTAACATGAAGATCTCATAATTCACAGCAACAGATCTCATGGATAATTCTAATTAAAGATGAACCAGAAAAAGGATTTTTGAATGGTTATTTTGTTCAACTACTATCCTCCTGTGAAAATAAATTTGTAACAAAATATATAGAGATCTTCGTTTTTCGCTGCATGATGGACATTCTTCTAATGATAGGCATTCAAGTGCCAGTATAGTTATAACTTAGAAATTATTAAAAATGCATATGCATACACAACAAAAGACAAGTACCAGAAGGTGAAAACAAGCCTCCACAAACAAAGAAATAAACCACTGCCAACAAAAAGAATAAAGACTACCAGCCCGACCACCATCACCCCCCCGGCCCGCGGGACATGCAACAAAAGGGAAGGAGAACTACTAAATGGCTTAGCTCTTTTGACTTATCAATGTTGTTCTTTTTATTCAACATTTAGACAAAAAAAGTTTCAAACAAAGACAACACTGCCACGATATGCAAGGCCACTAATGAGATTCTATATGGATGAGTCAATAAAACAAGATACCAAATTTCACTGATAAAACTAACAGATTTTGTGATTAATCTTCATTGTAAATATTCAAGCAGCCCACATATTTGCATGTACAATAACAAAAACCAAGTTGAAAGCAAGATCCAAGCCTTACATATTTCTACGTATATAGAGGAGCTAAAAGTTAGTACAACTCTTTACTTTGAGAATACAGTTTTCAACAGAGTGATGAAGTAGTATTTGATGAAATTTTTACCATAGAAACTCTCAATTAGGTCAACAAGTCACTTAATAGAGACTTATAATTTGTCATCTGCTTGGCCCAGCACATTACAGCAATTTCAAACACCCTATTCAACTGACTAAAGAAGGAAACTTAACAAAGATGTGCATCTTTGAGATTCACGAGGGATGACCTCAATCATGTGCTTGGATACTTCAATCAATTGATTCAGCTTTTTTGAGTTATTGAAGGACATAAATCGTGGTAATTAGCTTGGAACAATGGTTTACAACGAACAAGTCCTGATTTTCGTAAAATTTAGCTAATATTTGGAACGTGTCCAGAATAACCCAGGAAAGGGATGAGAAGATAAGGAGGAAAAACACTCTAACAAGGTTGAGAACCCAGCAGAAGCCAATGTAGAGAATGGTAGGAAGTGAGTGCCTGACTGCCTTGTTAAAAAATGGACATTATGCTGAAATCTAATCAGGATTCCTGTATCTCTCAAGAAAGAAAACTCCAGCATGGTTGTTTATGAGCGCAAGGTTATAAAGCATTGGGTCTGCACCTCTAGAGCATCTGAGAAAGTGAAAGGAGGGTTTTTGTGAAACTGTCCTTGGCATAAAAAATGTAAGCTTCATTAAGGACGAAAGGAAAATGTTCATCAAAAAAGGAAGAAAGGAAAAAGGGGAAAGTGGCTTTACTGGGTATTTGTAAAAAAGAGATACGGCGAAGCATCAGAAAAGGAGGGTCTTTTTCTTAATATGGAAGAAAAATAAACAAAGGTGGCCTATTTATACTTGTTAATTGCTCTCTATAATTGAATCATCTCTTTGTTCTTGCACATTGATGTAGTCTCTTTTCAGAGTGCAGAAATCATGGATTTCCTGCTTGAATTCATTTTTCTCCACATATAGCGGGTTTCTTTTTAATTTTCTTTATATATTGTCATACGGTTGCATAAGGAGATCTATTAAGTTTATCGCCATATCAAAAAAAACAGAGACATTAAGAATCCTTATCTTTTTCTTTAAAAAAAAAACACCAGCAGCTTGGGTAAACGTAGAACCACTTAACCCTTCATGAAAGATGCCACAAACATCCATCTCATCAGAGTACCAAATAGCAGTTATAACACACTCAAGAACACAGGATGCATGAAAAGATATCATCGATCGAAGGAACAAAAACACCGTACTACCATGCACCCTTTGAATTAAAATATACCTAGCCGGATAAAGAGCATTAACAACTCTCCTTGAAACAAGATACCAGATACCAGAATCCATCAATCAACACTACGAATCGATCAAACTCCCCCCAAACAAGCAATCCATAGAGTAATCTATGCCAAAGAACCACCTTTCTTAAATTAAACCAAGATTGTCAACTCGAAACCCAAAAAAATCCACAAAAAAGGATGGGCACCAAGTCCGCCAAGGGCAGCAAGAACTCACAGGCGTGAAGACGGGGTAATCCTCGGCGGAGAATTGATTGGAACCCCTGGAAATGGAAGGGGAAGCGCCGGGCGGGAGCCTCGGGACGGCAGGGCTACCGCTGCCCCCCTGGAGCAGCGCCGCGTGGAGGGCCCTCAGCTCGACGGCCTTGGCCATGGCGGCCTGGATGTCATGCCTGTGGATCCCCTGCCCCTGCGGAGCCGTGGAAGAAGCCATGGAGCCCAGAAGCAATCGGAGGGCGGAGATTGAGCTCCAGAGGAGATAATAGTTTGATCATATCCAGAGAAATTCCCCGGGAGCCGGAGAAGGACAAGAGGAGAGAGAGGGAGTGCGCGTGAATTGGGATTCTGGAAATCTAAGGTCTGGAGTAAAAGGAGAAGACCCCAAGGGGAGGGGTGGTGAGTGGAGGCGGGCATCACATACCCGGAAAGTGGAAAGTTGAAGCAACTGTCATTCAGTACTCGGTGGAATCTATGACGACACCATAGTATGGAGCATGTGTAGTTAGGCATGTCACTTACTGGTGAAAAATTACTAGAAAACCTTTGTTCTCTGTATATTAACATATAATTATTTACAAATTTTCAAAGATTGTTGTTAATTTTAATAGTAATGTTATTTATTTAATAAAAAAATTATTTTTTTTTTTTTTTACATCGGCGACTCACACACAATAGATATAAATATAGCCGATAAAGTCAGAAAGAAGCAAAAAATGCAGTACAGTTAGCCTCTCTGGACACGTGAGTAACTTTTGAGTTGGAGAAGAAACTAACTTTATTTATTTATTGGATTAGATTAAGCAAGCATTAGGTATGGATAGCTTTTGATTAGATTAATGTGAACTTCACCACAAGTAAAGTGGATATATTGGAAAGGGAAAAAGAGCAGTAGGTTGACCCTTTTGGGGGAGGGGAATGATGAGAATGAATTAGATAATTGATGCCATTAGTACTTGAGATGGACAGCATTATTAAGTATTGCAAGACCATTTTGTTTTTTTTATCTCAGCAACAAGCAAGTTGGATTTTGTGTTAGAAAATGTGGGTGATATTATTGTTAAGCAACTATGCTATAGGCTCCAATTTGGTGCTGACACCCGTGATGGACAAAATTATTAATGGATGCTAGAGTTTCACTATTTATTTGTTCATACATTTCATAGTAATAGGCAATATCAATTTTTTGCAAGAAAAGAGTTGAAGATATCATTATCAAACCAACTAAGCTATAGGGCCTAAATTGAAAGTTGTGTATTTTGATTGTTGTCCAGCTAGATTTGATAGATTAGGAGGTCTTTTGGCTTATCGTTCTAATAATGCACACATTTCTCTAGTGACAGGATGGCCTTCCTGCAAGCAGGAGGCTAGGAGGCAAGAACATGGAGAGTTTTGGCTGCACAAGGATGATAAAACAAAAACCCTCCCCCCAAAAAGCCAAAACACCAAAACTAGCTTCATGCGGTTAGCAAGACCAAAGTCCTTGCTCCCTGGCTGTATTGATGTTATTTTAATCAAGAATTTTGAGGGAATCAAGCATCATTCTAGGAATTAAAAAGAATTGCAAGTTCATATGCAAGCAATAGAATATTTAGAAAATCAGGCATCGTCTTGATTTATATCATACTGGAGATATTTGAATGATGAGATAAAGGACATCATTCTTTGAAAAAATAAACTGTGTATTAGAGTCTGGGAACTTGAAAAAGGAACAGCAAAAAGAGAGTGTGAAGACAGCTAGCTTTTACACAACAAATTGTTCTGAATTTGGAGAAGAAGGTAGCGAAGGAAATGAGCATGAAAAAACTGATTTTCTCGAATGGTTCAATATCAAAAATTAGCACATCAAATCCTTGTGTTTAGGAATATAATCAACTGGATGGTAAAGTGGAGTAGGTGCTGGAACACGCAATCAGGCTTCTGTAGCATAATAATTTTATGCAACAAAAAGAATACGGAGAAGCCGTTCAGCAGTCCAATTGTCCCAAAAGCTTAAGTTTGATAGAATAAGATAAATTTATTTATATAATTTATTTTTTTTTTTACACTTCTTCTCACATATGAGCAAAACTTTTCTTTAATGAATGAGCCCGATGTATGAAATTTTTAATATCGGAGTTAAAGAGTGTGGAGACATGATTTGAACTCCGGACTTCTGCTCTGATACCATATTAAAATCACCAAAAAAAATATAAAATATATAAATAAATCTACTTCATTCAATCAAATTTAAGCTTTTGGTGCAATTGGTGATTTTAACTTGAAACTCATCCATTAAAAAAAAGTCTAATCTATATATAAAAAAATATAAAAAAATAAAATATATAAATAAATCTATCTCATCCTACCAGATTAAGTTTTTGGGTAGGTTTCACTGACTCTTCTGCTCAATGCGGGTTATCATAGCAGGTTCAATAGCAATGCCTCGTAGCATCATTCCTGACAGAAAAAGAGCAAGTCTTGTAGCATAATTTCCACCACTTAACTCATCGAACTCCACAATGCTCTATAATGTAGTGTTGTCATATTTTTATAGGGGACGTGGCCCCAGCGCCCACTATTCCATGTCACTCGGTTCGGCAGTTGCCAGGTCACTGAGGGTGATTTGTCCGATAAAAGCACGGCCGAAAGGTAAAGGCCAAGTATGATGAAGGTAAAGAGAAAAGACAGTTAAGAATCCAACAACCCTCCCCACGGTCACTTTTTCCTATTCAAAGACAGTTCTGTTTGTCCTGGAAATTTTTAGAAAGAGCAGGCTTGATGATTTGGGGAGTAGCCCATTATATTATTTTGGAAGGGTGGTTGCTTTGTGCCCCTTCTGTCATGAGATCTAATGGAGTAACATTCTTATTGTCCAAAAATTTATGTTTTAATCTTGACAGAGCTCCTAGAAAAATAAGTCTAATGAGAATCAAGCTTGACATGGAGAAGGCATATGATATGTTGAGCTGGGACTTTGCTCAGCATTCTCTTAGAATTTTGGCTTCCATGGGACATGGATTAGATGAGTTATGGGATGTGTGAGAGGCTCCTTCTTTGCCATATTGGTAAATAGGACTCCTTCTCATTTCTTTAAGTCCTCAGTTGGCCTCCGCTAGGAATGTCCTTATCTCTTTTGCTCTTTATTATATGTGATGATTCTCTTTTTGGGGCTCTGCGGTGTGTTGTGGACTCCCAGCGGCTAGAGGCTTATAGGCCGGTGCAGGGGGCCAGGCCGATATCCCATCTACTGTTTGCAGATGACAATTTGCTCCTGGCTGGGGCGACCAAGCAGACTGCTCAGGTGATTAGATCGATTCTCAGTGCCTATTGTGCTACCTCCGGACAACGAGTCAATCTGGCAAAATCAACGATCCACTTCAGCCCGAAGACCACACCACAAGTAAAGGTTGCTATTATGGAGATCTTAGAGGTGAGACAGCAGGAGAGTAATCTGAGATATCTGGGAGTTTCGATCACGGGACGACGACTACACAGTGGGGATTGCCTCTCCCTAGATACTAGTATCAGACATAGGTTGGAGGGGTGGTAGATGCATACTCTATCCATGATGGGCATGGTCACTCTGGCATGGTCAGTTTTGAGCTTTATCCCAATATACCTCCTATCCAATTCCATTCTTCCAGTGGCGCCGTTGCGATCACTCGAGAGGCTCATCAGAGATTGCATATGAGGGAGACATGGTGATAAAGGTGGTATTCATTTAATGGCTTGGAAGGTGGTATGTCGGCCGATCAGGCAGGACAATTTGGGGGTGACTTCATTGATGGTGAGACGGGAGGCATTGGCGATGCAACATGTAGCC
Source organism: Phoenix dactylifera (assembly GCF_009389715.1). Lineage (NCBI taxonomy): Eukaryota > Viridiplantae > Streptophyta > Magnoliopsida > Arecales > Arecaceae > Phoenix > Phoenix dactylifera. The sequence goes on along the minus strand of NW_024067673.1, from coordinate 1,767,241 downwards.
AGAGTCCTGCTAGAGCCTGATGGTATGTGGTCTTCCTTGATGAGGGCCAAGTATGGCAGCCTACTGACTGGTACCCGCACACGGCGTCTTCACTCACCCATCTAGAGGGCGATCTATGCTAGAGTCCCTATGGTGTTGCTGGCGATCAGATGGGTCATGGACGATGGGAGATCTATTGATGTACTTGAGGATGGTTGGGTGATGAAGTTACCTGTCAGTCGTATGCTGATGATGGTGGACACGGATAGGCTACAGGGGCTCAGGGTTAGTGACCAGATTGTTCTCGAAGAGGGACGATGATGTGAGGGACTGATACGGGAGATTTTTGGGGAGCAGTTGGCGGCAAGAATTACGGCTTTACCTATACCATCACGGGAGGAGCCAGACAGACTGATTTGGGAGCCGACGGGCAGGTCGAGAGTACGTGCCAGAGATCTTCATGCATGGATTGGCAGGGAGCCAGGCAGACAGATCGATGCGGGTTGGATATGGAGGATGAGGGTGCATCCTTGTGTGGCGCTCTTTCTTTGGAAGATAGCTTGGTGCTATCTTCCGACCAAGAGCGTGCTGGTTAGATGGGGGGCGAGGATGACCCAGTATTACAAGGTATGCGCGGATATCGAGGATTCCATATGCCATGTCTTACTTTACTATCCAAGGGCTGTACAGGTTTGGAGCTATTTATCTCCGCCTTTACCCTCGAGGTGGGAGTCAGTGGAGGACTTGTTACTGTTCTTGAGGGACTCCTCTCGGAGGCCTAGCACAGCCGAGCTGGGGATAGTGGTGGCCTATCAAGCTTATCATATATGGATAGGAATGGTCGCCTATTCGAGGGAAGAGGGTCGCTCCCAAGGATTGTGATGAACAGAGCCATGTCTCAGGCTGCGGAAGTCTCTTCGATGACACCATCAACTTCATCTGGGTTGGCCAGGGATATCTGAGGTATATGTTCTGCTATTGCAACATCTAGGTATATATGCTTCTTTTTTTTGGGTATCCCCACCCTCTGGTTATCTTAAGGTGAATTTTGATGGAGCTATGGCGATGGATAGAGCATCCAGTGGAGTGGGCTTTATTGTCAGAGACCATTATGGTAGATTAATTGCAGCTGGTGGATGGAGCATACCAGACTTGACTGCTGTAGGGACGGAACTACGAGCAGCCTGGGAGGGCATCTTATATGCGAGACGTGTGCTGGGTGTCGACGGATTGTGTATTGAGGAAGACTCTGCCATGGTGATTGATTGGATATAGGGAGTGGATAGGTATGACGATGGTCATCCATTGATTTAGGATACTCGCGTATTGGTACAGGAGTTGTTCGCTATCCAGATTGTTTATGTATATCGAGAGACGAACAAAGCAGCGGACTGAGTCACCTCATATATAGCACGTCATTTTGGAGACGTCATCTGGACAAGTTTAGCAGGTGTTTTCTATCTGTTGTATGCTTACTTTTTTTTGATTTGGCAGGATGTACTCAAACTTGAGTTACTAGAAACGAAACGCCGACCACAAAGAAAGAGAGAGAGAGAGAGAGAGAGAGAGAGAGAGAGAGAGAGAGTAGAGTGGAGCTTTGGTGTTCCCAGACCATCACAAACTTCATTGAATCTATCAGTACCTTGTGAGTACTACCTGCCTCCAATATGGCAGCTCAGTATTAATATGACATCTCATCACTTCGACAACATGTCATGGATGGATTGTTTGCTTGCTCCGGGAGCATTACTAGGACGTGTCATTTTTTAATTTATTTAAATGTATTCACACTAAAACAGTATAAATTACTCGTCCCTTCTCTTCAAAAAAAAAAAAAAAAAGAAAAAAAGAAAGAAAGAAAGAAAGAAGGGAACTCTCCTGTGTTTTTTTTTTCCATTGATCACACCAACATAGCAAAATGAATGCTTTCAAGGAAGAAGAGAAAAAAAAAAAAACTTCCTTCCTTGCTAGTTCTAAACTTCCAATCAATTCTACAGAGTTACGCTACTAACCCAGCTTTTCTTTTCCCCCATTACCGAAATGCCCCCACCCATTACATTGCAGAGAGGTAATTCTTCTACCCAAATAACAAATGGATACTCGAAATAAACGACAATAGTAGCTGTGTGCCATCCTAATTCTAAAATGACATCTTTTGGATCTAACTTCAGAACCTACATTGGAGCGCAAGGCTCCCACCAGCCACCAAAAAAAAAAAAAAGGACTCACAGCAACACCTTCCTTCTATCCTGTTCCTCACCAATTGCCTTCATGCGCTCGTCTAGCTTTTTCCGTTCTCTGCATCCAAGTCATAAGGTTGCTTGTTCGCTATCCTTTGTGTTGCGGGGTTTCACTCCGGCAGCAGCCCACACACCAGCCGAGCAGGAAAAGCATCTGCGTCCCTCCCGAGGTATTGTCCGCTCTGGAATTGCCGCTTCGGGTCTCCGGGAGGTCGCCCAGGGTCTTTGCCCAATGACAGTCCCGAGCCCTAACGGCGCGGGGGTCCGCGGAGGTACTACCCCTACCCTCACGGTTTTGTCCTACAAAAGGGCCCTCGGTAAGGAGAGGTTATTGAGCCCCCCATTTAAGGCACAGACCTTTCCGCTGATTAGCCGATGTGGGACTAAACTGGGAACCCCATCCCACAACACAGCCCCCCAGCGGAAAGGTCTGTGCGTGGCCGGGGCCCTTCCTCTAGCGCCAACTGTTGCGGGGTTTCACCCCGGCAGCAGCCCACACACCAGCCGAGCAGGAAAAGCATCTGCGTCCCTCCCGAGGTATTGTCCGCTCTGGGATTGCCGCTTCGGGTCTCCGGAAGGTCGCCCAGGGTTTTGCCCAATGACAGTCCCGAGCCCTAACGGCGCGGGGGTCCGCGGGGTACTACCCCTACCCTCACGGTTTTGTCCTACAAAAGGGCCCTCGGTAAGGAGAGGTTATTGAGCCCCCCATTTAAGGCACAGACCTTTCCGCTGATTAGCCGATGTGGGACTAAACTGGGAACCCCATCCCACAACACAGCCCCCCCAGCGGGAAGGTCTGTGCGTGGCCGGGGCCCTTCCTCTAGCGCCAACTGTTGCTGGAAATTGGACCCGGGGGCTGCCGCGAACCGAGAAGGAAGGAGCTCTGCTGCCGGGACGGTGGGTGGCGGCGCGTCAACTGGTGGCGTCCTCCTGGAGAATCCTGCAAGAAAGCCGGTGGCCGGGCTTCCCGGCGCCGGCCATCCGAAGCTTAAGTCAGAGGGGGCCAATACGTGGGAGGAGTCGAGGAGGAGAATGTTTGCTTCCCCTTTCTTCTCTCCCCCAGGTTCCCTTTTATAGAAAGATATTATATTACCTGGGGGTGACAGGGCAATTTGTCTTTTTCATGATAATTGGGCACGATCATGCTCATTAATGGCGTTGTGGAGAATAAGACCGGATCAGACCGGAGTCAGCGAACTGTCATGGTTGATCGGACCTGTTGGAGTGGTTGAACCGCCGGCCGTGGTGGGCCTGGGGTTCGTAGATAGCAAGTGCATTGATTGCTGAGTGAACCGATGATCAAGGAGAGCCATACGCTTTGATGGTCCAGCGATCTGGAGATCATCTTGAGCCGTGTTCATTTAATGGTTGAGGGCATCGAAGGCCCGCAGGGGTCATACGCATTAATGATAGGGCGTGCTGAAGGCCTGCGGAGGTTACGTGCCTTAATGGCTGAAGGATGGTAACAGAGTACGGTGGAGCCGTGTATTTGGTTGTCAGACCCTCTAGAGGATTAGGCGGAGGTTGGATATCTGGCTAAGGCACGGGCTCAGCACGGGTGCCGAGCCGAGCAGGTTGCTTGGCGGGGTGTCTCGTCGTGGGGTCGCACGTTTCTGGTTGACCGCTGGTCAGCGCTTCCTGGCCGAGTGCCTTTCTGATCGGCGCTTCTTGGTCGAGCGCCTTCGGACTGGCACGGCTTGGGTTTTTCCCCCAACACTGACCAGCGCTTCCTGGCCGAGCGCCTTTCTGGTCGGCGCTTCTTGGTCGAGCACCTTCGGACTGGCACGGCTTGGGTTTTCCTCCCAACACTACCCTCCGACTTCCGAGTTCCAGCTGGCCACCAGCTTGAGCGTGGGAAGTAGTTTTAGCCGGGCCATTATGAGTCGAAGGAAATTTCGAATTATCGCGCGTTTCGAGGTGGTTTTAATAGGCGGCGTCTCTTCTTTCCCGAGACGTCTCATTATTAGAGTATCTTCTCTGAAGCGTCCTCGCGTCGTGGGCGCTAGAGGAAGGGCCCCGGCCACGCACAGACCTTCCCGCTGGGGGGGCTGTGTTGTGGGATGGGGTTCCCAGTTTAGTCCCACATCAGCTAATCAGCGGAAAGGTCTGTGCCTTAAATGGGGGACTCAATAACCTCTCCTTACCGAGGGCCCTTTTGTAGGACAAAACCGTGAGGGTAGGGGTAGTACCTCCGCGGACCCCCGCGCCGTTAGGGCTCGGGACTGTCACTGGGCAAAGACCCTGGGCGACCTCCCGGAGACCCGAAGCGGCAATCCCAGAGCGGACAATACCTCGGGAGGGATGCAGATGCTTTCCCTGCTCGGCTGGTGTGTGGGCTGCTGCCGGGGTGAAACCCCGCAACAGTTGGCGCTAGAGGAAGGGCCCCGGCCACGCACAGACCTTTCCGCTGGGGGGCTGTGTTGTGGGATGGGGTTCCCAGTTTAGTCCCACATCGGCTAATCAGCGGAAAGGTCTGTGCCTTAAATGGGGGGCTCAATAACCTCTCCTTACCGAGGACCCTTTTGTAGGACAAAACCGTGAGGGTAGGGGTAGTACCTCCGCGGACCCCCGCGCCGTTAGGGCTCGGGACTGTCATTGGGCAAAGACCCTGGGCGACCTCCCGGAGACCCGAAGTGGCAATCCCAGAGCGGACAATACCTCGGGAGGGACGCAGATGCTTTTCTTGCTCGGCTGGTGTGTTGGCTGCTGCCGGGGTGAAACCTCGCAACACTTTGTTTGGGCCCTTCAAGGGCTCTTGTGGTTGTAAACTCCATGGGTCTCTTTCAAGCTTCTGTCACCACCTTAGCTAAATACAGAGAAGGATCCGAGGCTTGATATCTTAGCATGGGCCTCCAAAGAGGAATAAGTAGGCCATCAGAAAATGCAGAGCTGACATCGCCTGGACCCCTGCCAAAGCTCCCAGCCTACATTTAATAGTTTACAGAACTTAGATGTGTCGGTTTACTTCATTTTTTTTGGTAAATGCGTCGGTTTACTTTATTCAGTGGAACGCATGTGCCGAGTGCGGATCGCTTGAAGTTCTCAATACCATGCAGGATTTGAGACACAGAGTTCGGTGACTGTGGAATGTATTGAAACATAATGTCAAATTTGATCCTTTGTTTCGAAATTTCGGAAGAACTAGCAAGCTAACTTATACAAATTCACATGTCCGATACGACAGAAATGGAACAAGTTATAAACCATATGGAAAAATAGGATTCAATTCTACCTTAGCCTTTATATAGAAAACACATACCAAAATTATCACAATAAATAGGATTCAATTCTATACATCCAGAATGCACCAAAGCCCATAAAATAAAGTGATCACACATCATATTGGGCTTAACCATACGTCTAACTCATTTTATAAAACAAAAAAAAAATACGCAATATGTGAAAGTCCATATTTTGAAATTATTCTAGCAAGACTAACATATACATGGCTTAAACGAGTCTAACAAAATGCATTAATCGAAACAATGGCTGTAGTGATCGATGAATGAATAGGTTGCAACATGCCCCAAGCCCAGGAGCCTGAGGGCAATGTGTTCAAAGATCCCACTCGACAAATCCTTGCTCAAACAACGAATTCTACATTGAATAAAGAAATGAAGAGACAAACCCAGAAGGGCTACATTTTACAAAACCAATAGCGGCTTCTTCACTTCCCACTTCGCACAAAGTCTAAAGATTTAAAAAGATATAATCTATCTTCGGATCATTGCTCTTCCTGATTAGAAGTGAAACATTGGCTAATGCAAGTCAAATTAGTTGACAATATAGAGTCGGTCGGTCCAGAAGAAACAACAGGACGAAGTGTCCCACGCGCTGTCTATTCTCCTCAAAGAGAACCGTGAGTTGCAACAGTAATGCTCTTCCACTTTGCATCATATCAATACTTTAAAATTAAAATGTTTCGTTCGGTAAGGTTCCACGCTAGCCCTGCATACGTCCCCGCCCGCTTACATTTCTCTGAGAAAACACTAATCCAATCCATTGACATAATGAATAGATGGTACAGAAGATGGTTAAGGGGAGTACAAGAGGTCAAAATACTAGGATGTTGTCACCCTCTCAGCCAGCAAACACCTTAAGTGTTCCAGTCAACTGAACTCTAGGAAGGAGGTAGCATGGCGAGTGCAAGGCGATAGCAGGATCTGGGGTTTCCCTTTCATCTCTACATGGCGGTGCACCACAACAATCACAGCCACTCGTCTGTATGGACACGGTCTATTGAGCGCTACCGGTGCACCCCCATAAGAATGAGCGGCTATGATTAACGTGGCGCACTGCCACGTAGAAATATGTGAATTGCGCACCAACCATATATTCCAACGAGCATAGATTCTCTACGGTGCACGTGCAGCACCATACAGTGTTGTGCAGCTATAGGTAGCCGCTATCAAGGGATGAATAGCTATCAAACAAAAAAAATCTATCAGTACGTGCCTTATAATACATGGCGTGCATTGTTTGATGACCGTCCATCTTCTAACAGCAGCCATCTAGAGATGCATATGCATAGTACTCTACAGTGGTAGAGGATCTAGTTGTATTCCAGCACCAAGTGCATGCATGCCCCATTGAAGCAAATTTGGCCGACGGTCTCTCTTCCTAACCGTCCACAGATACTGGAGGCGAGCGGACATTCTTCTGCAATTGAACGCCCAAATGGACCTCTCCAAACCTTTACGACCATTGGCAGTCTGAGCAGCAGATGGTTGATGGTTTCCACTGCTGCACCACATAGGAGGCAGTGCATGTCCCCTGGCCAACCTTTCTTCATTAGAAAGTCACAGCATATCAAATTTGTTCTTAGCTACTGGTAGGACGATTATTGTATCAGCTAAAAGATTTTTATTTGATAGGAGCATCGCTGTTCCAAATGGAGGGGGAGAGAGAGTTTTGAATTCCACCCCTGTTGATGAGGGGTAGAAAGAGTTTCACCCACAAAAGCCGCATATCCCAATATATATATTGAAGACGTATCAACTTTTTTTTTCTTACGTCTCATACACATTCCCAAATAAATTTGAAATAGGTTTCTGCAGATTGAAATGGTTAAAGGAAGCAGTTTTCTTGCCTCGTAAGCATAGCTGCATCGAATGTTAACTGGGTAGAAGAAATGTGGGATAACTAGAAAGTTTGTTATGGTATATTTTCTTTAATCAGTAGATAAAAGAACAATGTACAGATCAATATTACATTCTTGTGATGCTGGTGATGGATCTCAAATAGTGGGCACACCGAGGTTCTGAATTTCTATCATCAAGTTGTCCAAAACCAGTATGAAAAATGGTATGCAACAATATAAGAAGGCTATGACTAAAACCCCTCTCCACCAAAAACAAACAGAGAAGCGCGTGGAAAGCAGCCTCACATCCATGAAGTCCAGACACAATCATATAAATCCTCCAGGACACAATCCATTGTGAACTGGAGGTCACAGGTTCAAAACATGAAAACAATCTCTACACATTCAGGGGTAAGTTGCATACATCTCACCCTCTCCAGACCTTAATAACAACAGCCTCGTGCATTGGGCCATCCTCTTTTTTTTTTTGAGTGGCTGGAAGACACATCAGCAGCTCAATTTGTGGCCAACATGAATGACCAAAGGTATATAACCAAAAAAAGATCCCTCTTTTCTGAAGTGTCAATTGTCGCAGTCGACGAAAATATGGAGATGATCTATAAGAATTAATACGGATCTAGAAATGATGATAAAATGAACGTACCTAGAGATCAACCTCAATTACTTCCCATCACAAGTTGAGAAATAACTTGTTGTTTTAGCAAATGCATATTGCTGGCCTCCCTAACAGGAATAATTCTGGTTCTAACTTCCAATGTAAATGTAGTGTGGTAAGCAAAGCTAATGTCTGAACCAAGATTTTTATGTGGCATATATTAGTAACATCAAAGCTTGCAATGTTTGAAGATTTATTTCCAACAAGAACCGTAAGAAAAGATTTATCAAGTTGATCCCAATTCCCAAATAGATGAGATACATGTCTATTCTGTCACTGTCATGGTAAACAAAAGCATATGCACAGCGCAGCTTGCCTGAGGAATCCTAAACATTTCTTAGAGTTGAGTTCAGAATGAATGCTATAGAAAGAAAGATGCCTATTGCATTAATTGTGCACAAATGTGCATAATCCTGTGCCTCCCATCAAGCATCACAACAGTAAAGATTCATTTCCCTGGCTACTGCTGCCTAAAATTCTAAACAATGCACAGATAAACGATCATGATTCAGGAATTAATTTTTACTTGAAAATTTACTAAACCTAGATTCATGTACGGGGAAAAAACATTATAAAAGCTAGAAATAAATTGTTTAATTGAATCACTCTAATGGCAACGAGTACCAAAAGCAAACTCTTAGGGATAACAATATAAATTATTAAGCATTAAATGCTACAACATTGTCAGATATTACTTTACCATGTTTATCATGCTTGTCTTGATATACATGAGCAAAAAGATTATGTTGTAGCTCATGGTGCAGTGGTGTTACTGTTCCCAGCGGACCAAACCAAGCATTTGGAGACTGGAGTTCCCCACCACCAGCAAAACAGTAGTCTGGAATCATTATGTCATTATGCAGCTCTTGTATCTGACAATTAAAGAGTTAATAGCAACAAAAATCAAATATCACTATCCAATAGTATATAGTCCAAACATGGTGCTAGAAATTTAACATCAGAATTTGACGAAGATACCTGATCAAACAAGGGATGCTGAGCAAGGTATGTCAGGCTGGCAGGATGGTCAGTGGACCTGATCCTCTCAAGAAACTGAAAGAAGGTTATCAGCTCTTGTTTCCACTCAGAGCAGAGATAGTTCTTTCCAACCTGAAAATATTATGAACTTTACCAGACTTTCAGTTCAAATATTGAATGTAAGCTGGTTCAAATATTGAACATAAGCCAAAAGCAGTTCTCTTTTAAGTACAAGTCACAAAGCTTCAATCATCTGGAAAATGTTATCAACTATACTAGACTTCAGTTCAAACACTGAGCATAAGACAGTTCAAGTATCAAACTTAAACCAAAAGCATTCTCTCTTAAGTAAGAGCCATGAAAAGTCCATGAGCAAGCAAGAGCATGCGCACAAATATATATAAATGTAAGCATCAAAATCAAGTGGAAAGTGGTTAATTGGACTAATGTAAAATAGAACAAAGGGAGACTGATATATCTTTATGAGAATGAATCAAATAACAATTAGCTGAGAAAACTTGTGAATAGTTATATCATAACATTCCTAAAAGCAAGGTTGATAAACCTCAGACTTGTGTAATTGTTTGACTTAGGCCACTCAGGCTTGGACAAGTTATGCTTGTTTTATGTACTACTGAAAACATGCAGAAGTAAAGTATTTATATTTTTAATTCAATTGAAGTAAATTCAAAATTAAAAGAAAAAGATACATCTGAATCATCTAAAAGCATGCATTTGTGTATGTATATGTATGTAATCTCGTATCACAAAATAATCATCTCAGCAACCTTTTAATAATTAGGGGAAAAAAGTTTACCTTTGATCTGCCAACAGCAACACATTCCAAAGTTCAATAACTCCAAACATCATAAATCATAAGACTAGAACCAATTTAGGAAAACTTAAGGAACTAAGGATATAAACTTACTTAAATCTTTAACAGGCACAGTAGAATTGAAAAAAAGAAAGAAGAAGAGACACACATACTAATATCAAAATGCATAAGCCTCAGAAATATATATTAAAAAAATCCATTGAAAAGTGGTCAAGATGCAACCATTATTCTGATCAAAATCTGTGCATCAAGGTTATCCGCATCATGCTTGAATTGATTGGTTACAATAGTTTCACCCAGGAATGATCCAAGATAAATTCTGAGTCATGAGTCAACCTGGTGGATTTCCCAAATTCGACTTCAATTATAAGCCTTACTTGCTTCTAGGATATGACAGTGTATTTGCTTGAGGAGACATGCATAAATCAGGTTCCAAGATTCAGCTCATCCAGTTAAGTTCAGAATTCTCCAATGTATATCCAATGAAAACAATCCATTGACAATAACCAAGTTGCTCTCAGAATATCATGCCATGATGCACGAAGATCAAATAACACCTACAAAGAGAAAGGCTACTCACCTCAACAGGGATGGTTCAATCTCGTGCAATCCTTTTCAAATACTCAATATCCTTCCAATTTGTCCTTGCAGACCAATGATCAATGCTGCCGCTGATTATAAAAGGAGAATCATGTTAAAAACGATCATGTATAAATGTCTCAGAAGAAAGGCATGGCTGTTTCTTAATTATCTTACAGGAGAATGATCTGCTTGGCAGAACTCGAAGCACCTACAAGATGATCATCAATAGACAAGAGCATAAACTTATTGTTTTCGCTCTGTTATGCATCATCTGTAAAATAATAAAAATGAAATTAAGTTCCTTAAATTCATCTAATAATAGAGGGTGTGCCTTGGCGCAACAGTACGGTTGCTCCATTTTCTCATGAATTCTAAACATAAAAACAGCCTCTCCACACATAGGGGTAAGGCTACATACATCTGGCCTTTTTTAGATCCCACAATGGTTGGATCCTCATGCATTGAGCCGCTCCTTATTCATCTAATAGTACAAAGTGCTCAATATTTTCCATGTAGAATCTAATTGTTTTGATATAAAAGAGTGCCAATGTTGAAATTTAACAGCTTTTGTGGGACCTTTAGGAGTGAGCCGTAATACAAATAGAAGTTTTGCCTTTTGTAACCAGATTTATTCTTTTAAAGAAATACCACGAAACTCACAAAAATGATAAGATAATAAACCAATTTTAAATCAGCAATCCAGAATTATTTTAAAAAGCAATCGACTCTACATAAATGTATAAAACTTAAAAAACTTGCAGCTCAATGAAATTGCCGCAGATGTTGGTATTATTCATAAGTAGTTCACAGGCTCGTAAATAAATCCAGATATTGTAAGAGAAAAGCAAACAAGAAATAAATAAAAACCAGGGTTTACAAAATTCAAGCAATGGCCCATCTAAGCTTGATGAGCGCACTATACGGTGCAGATCAAGCATTTACAAACAAATCAAACAAGGAAGAGCTTTAAGTAACATATTAAGCTTATATTTCCTATCGTATAACGGCGATCCAAACTCTATCCCATCAACATTTCACAACTACACCACTGCACCCGGTTCTTCCTCCTAAATTTCACATAAAAATTTATAAATGAAAAAAAAACTAAATTTTATCGAGAAAACAAATTTTCTTTTTCTCACCTCAGTCAAGTCCCAGTTCTTGGAGAACTCCTCCTCCCGCTTTCCGCATAATCCCCGACGTCCGATCCCTCCACTTCCCCGTCGCCCCTCGTCGTCATGATCCTCTCCACCGCAGCATCTAGGTCGCGGCGGAGGAGCTGGCCTCCCATGATCAGCCCCATGTCGAGCGCCCGGAGGGCCTCCCGGCGGTCGCCAGCGCCAGCCCGGAGCTCCGCCACGTGGAGGCACGCCAGGGCGTAGGCGTCCCGCCAGGCTGAGACCGCCTCGTGCCACGGCCCTGAGTGGAGCTGCTCCCACGCCATCTCCCTCGCCGTCCGCTGCCCGGAGGTCCCCGCTGGCCGCCAGCTCCGCCGAGCTCACGTACGCGAACCCCCCCTCCTCCGCTATCCTCCGCAGCAGCGCCGCCCGCCTCTACTTGTCCACCACCGCGACCATTGCCGCCTCCGGGGCCGCGTCGGCGCCGCCATCCGGTTCAGCTCCCCCGGGGCGCGAGCCTGAAGGGGATTTGGAAACGCGATCCGGAATCGGATTTGGAATCGCGAGCCGCAAAGCGAAAAGATCCAAAAAGCCAGGACGAAGATGCTTGGGACCAAGGAACTACAGTGTCTCGTGACTTCCCAGTGTACTTACTTCCATTAATATTAATCGATCGCATGGTCCACGTCCCGAGAAGGAAGCCCGTTTGACGTGGTTCTCATTTCCAACCCGTGCTCACCGGTTACCTATCTGCATGCCGAGTGTGACAATTTTATGGTCACCTCCCGGGGAAGTTCTGTGGACGCAATATTCCCGTCCACTTATACACATCTAAGGAAGTGGTAAGCATAGAGGTGGTGTTCCTCTTCTTCCTCTTCTCCTTCAAAATGATACAATAAAAAAAAGATCTCAGCAACACTAGTCCAAAAATTTCTTCAGAATGCCGAACAATATAAAAGACAATCCAATTTACAGCTCTATAGAGATGGTGTTTGAATTTTACCACCTCAAAGTGCTTGTAACATTGCACAGTTGCGCCCCTTACGCAGGGGGGGGGGGGGGGGGGGGCGGTTTGGTTTGGATGGTTTGCAGGTTAGGTCCGGTTTGGATGGTTTGCAGGTTAGGTCCGGTTTTGCTTTTGGATGCTCTCTAAGTGATGCCCAAATTTTCTTTAGGAACTTGACACAACAAGGGTAACACAACTTGTGCTCGTTTCGTGGGGCTCGAGTCACTTGTCATGTGATTGAACAATGTTCCATAGTGCTGCTGCTTGGATAATGATTTTCTTTTTGCAGTACTACTAGGGATCACCCGCTAGTCATTGCTCAATTCAATTGGAAAAGGAGTTACCTGATACTTGTATATAGCTTCGTGCATTCGGATGATACTTGTAAAAAGCCTGCTCATTTGATCAACCTATAATTAATCTTACCATTCTAAAATGGAACAGGAGCGCAAAACTTAAGATATATATTTAGAGCTGTGAATGATTTGTGGGGTCCAATCCTCACATGATTCATGCACAAGTCAAGGGCCTGATTCTCATTGTCTAAGAGAAAATAATCACCCTTTGGCAACATCCCATCCCCCCCCGAACCCCCCCATCAACAAAACAAAAAAAAAAAAAAATTCAAATATTAAACACAGTGTATTGTGTGACACGACATTAATAGTTTTTTCGTATGTCATGTTGCCTCAAACTATACTAGAGATACGTATATCTAAAACAGAGCGGTGGTGGTTGCAAAGGTGCCAAGACCGCAATCCAAGGGAATCTCATTGAGCAAGCTTCTGAGTGTCGAGTTTAATAGTTGAATAGATGTTTGGTATAAAGTTCTATACTATTTCATTGCCATTGATGCTGCTTCCAACCACCGTCCTGCATCAAGAGACGGGCCAGGTGAAGAGTGCGGATTTGCCATCGTGGCAGCGCCACATCAACTTTTCCTGCTCTCCGGGTATCCAAAATATGCCAAATATATTTTCCACTTGGTGTTTGCTGTTCCTCGCAGACAAGCAAATCCCAACACAGATGCTTACACAATTCTAGATAAGAAAGAAATAATTTCTCATACAATCCCATGATTACCCATCCGATGACATCTCAGGACTCAAATCTTTCCAAACTGCTCCTCTCTACCTAATCACATAAACCGCCCTATGCCAAATACCCGGCAAAAACCGTATCCCAAAAAAATTTCTTTCTTGAATATGAGAACCCAACTCGACCCAAACAACCAATTGGGTCTAAAATTTTGGCCGTGGACCTGAACTGAAGATTGAGTTGCACGAATTTCTGGATAGATATCTTACATCTGAACTGAATTCTTTCTGATTAAAGAATCTCCTAGTTGCTCTAGAACAATTAGAATATTCTCGGAAAGAAATACGGAATTTTGCTTCTGGTGGCAACATGCTATTGGGTGGTGGTCCCGCTTATAGGGTCAAATCAATACATTCTAAGAAGAAATATTTGAATATCAATCTCATCGATTTTATAAGTATCATACCAAATTCCATCAATCGAATTACTTTTTTTGAGAAATACGAGACATCTCAGTCGTACAAGTTAAAAAACCCACAACCCCTTGGGGTTATCCTGCGGTTGGGAGAAGAAATAGGAAAAGAAAAAATATAGTGATAGTTTTATTCATTGTCGCCATAAATAGGAATGTTGAAAATTGATATTTTTTTTTGGAATTTGAAATAATGTGATGGGCGAACGATGGGAATTGAACCCGCGGTGGCTTAGCTGGCCACCCTACGACGGCCTTAGCTGGCCGCTGCAACCTCGGCCAAACTTGGTTGCCAGCGTGGGCTAATCATTATTGAAGTCAGCGTGTTCTGTTTCGGAGGAAACTCCGATGATTGCTCGCTCAAATCCAAGAAAACGAAGGCCCAAAACTCTAAGAAAGAAAGAGGAGGAGATAAAGAACTCATACCTCAATCTGGCGAGGCTTCCCGACGACTCTTTCTAGCAGAAAACGGAGGAAGAATCTCGAGAAGAAAACTTGAAATCAAGAGAACTCTAGCCCTATTCCTTGATGGATCTCAAAGGGGGAGGATAGGAAATCTTAAATAAGCAAAAATCCGAGCTTTTTGGTGTTTGGATTGGCTTGGAATATTGCTATTTCGATCGCAATCGTGATCAAAATCGGAGAGAAAGGAGACTCCCAGCTAGAGTCCTTCTCTCCCGATTCGTCATGTGCACCGCATGTGGATGATTGGGGTAGCCCGAAGTGGCCAGCCCATAGGCCCAAGTTATATATGGGCCGATCAATGGACCGGTATCTTATGCATACTCTTGTGAAGAAGAAGTTGGTAGTCATTGATGAAAATAATTTCTTTAAATAGCTTTTTTAAATGAAAAACTATTCCTTGGTGACTAATTCAAGTAAGAACTACCTTCATGTGACCTCTTGGATGAATGACGAGTGCCTAACCGTATTGTTTCAGGTGCACACATAACACACTCGACAATGTTACCCCAAATCGTGATCATTCAATTGACCATCAATTAAGTTATTGGTCTGAGAACTTAATTTCATGGTGCTAATCTGGTGTCGTTAAAGGAGCGATGGTTGAAACCACGGCGAAGAATGCGGCCGGCGCAGGCCTCGGCGCGAGACGAGGCAGGCAAGGGAAGGCCGAAGGCAAATTTGACCCCCCTCCTCCATGCTTTGGGGGGGGGGGGGGGAGGCTACGAATCCCACTGGAATGGATAGAGAAGGCGCGGGAGGCATGGGAGACGACGGCGGTGCTCATTTGGTGCTTGGGGAGGCACATGCGGCTGGAGTGGATAGCTCAGGAGTTCCGATCTAGGGGAAAACTCGACTACGAGGTCAAGTGCATCCCGATGGCAGAGCAGGTTTCTACTCTGCATTTTAGCTCTAAGGCCGACCAGGAGGAGGCACTAGTTGGCGGCCCATGGCAGGTGGCCAGCCAGCTGCTGGCCGTGGAAGCTTGGAGGCCAGATTTCATCTCTGGCAACAATGCCGTGAATCGGACCAACATGTGGCTCCGACTCTCAAATCTCCTGCTAGAATTTTGGGAGAAGGCGACTATCCTCGACATCGCGGCACAGGCAGGGAAGCCCCTGGAGTTGAACGGCGTTTTAGAATATATCAGGCAGGCCGGCTACGCGACGGTGCGGATCGAAGTTGATGCCTCCAATCCACTCCGCCCAGTACCTTTATTCAAGGCAGCACGAAGAATATATGGCAGGCCTTCATCTATGAAGACCTTTCAATCCTGTGTAGCGTTTGTGCTCGGGTTGGGCACCCGGGGAAGGAGTGCCACCGTGCCTGGGCAGGGAGAGAAGCTGGCCGGCGATGGGATCTAGGATCCTCTCGAGCAGTCGGTGGCGGAGGAGGAGGCGTAGATCCGAAAGGTCTTCGGCTCCTGGATGGCAGCGAGGCGCGTCCGCTAGCAACAAGAGACCCATGGAAAGGGGAGAATAAGGAAGAAGAATGAGTCAACACCTGAGCCGACTCAGACGGTGAGCACCTCCAACCCGGGAACGAGTTTGCCGTGGATCCCATCGTGCGCGGCCAAGTCCTCGCTGGATACCGAGGGATGGCGTGTCGGCATCTCCGAAGAAGTCAACCTCGGATGGCGACTCAGCGGTGGCAGTGGCGAGGGGGAGCTATTCCACGGCAACTCGGCTTAGCCTGCAAACTAGGTGAGTCGGCCTTGCCATAACTCAGGTTTGGGATTGGCTAAGCCGGGCAAAATACTTGGTAGGACTCGGCTCGAGGTGTTGCTGGGCCAAGGTAGGGCTCGGGCTAATGGGCTGGGGCCTGGGATGCTCTTGGGCCAGTGCAGAGCTCAGGTGGATGGGCTTGGGCCCGATGTGCCTGTGGGCCAGAACGAGGCCCGGGCTGATGGGCTCGACCTCGGAGCCACATCGGGAGGGAGCGGGCTAGGTCCACTAAAGCAGGCCCGAAGCCCATCAAAGAAGAAGGGCCAGGCCGGTGCTGCGGCCCTTAAACCGACCACTCACAAGCCCGGGCTGCTTGTGCCCGGTGAGGGCTCATTCGACCAGACCAGTGGGGCTCGCCAATTTTGAAGCCGGAGCCTCTCGCCGGCGGTGTGGAGAGGTCGGTCTCTGTTTGAGTCTATTCGAGCGGGGGCAACCAGAGGCGAAGGTGGGTGGCTGCACCCAGGAGGTGCTCCACTCCCACGGCAGGCAGACCGAGTGGAGCTTGCAGGTAGGGACGACTTTGTGAAGTTGATGACAGGTGGCAGCGAGTGTGTGGAGGTGGAACGCCAGGGTAGGCCTGACCGCGGCAAAGGGCTGGCGTCTGATCTGCCCACCGAGCCGGACGGGAGGAAGGGGCTAGGCCTAGAGATGGTCATATCAGTAGCAGGCCAAGTTGGGTTGTCTCATGGGGAGGTAGCCCATATGTTGAAACAAGTCCTGTAGGGACTTGGGGTGAGGGCGGATCAGGCGCTTGAGGTGACCGTAGGGGTGTCGAAGCCGGAGACAGCAACACAATCCCATCTAGCTTGATGAAGATCCTCCTATCGAACTGTCGGAGGGTCGAGAAGCCGTCCTTCAGACCTGCATTCTACAGGCTGGTTCAGGTGCACGTAGGGCTGGAAGTGGGCCGGGCCGGGCCGGGCCACACCCCTACCCAAGCCCGGCCCGAAATTTTTTTCCAGGCTTCGGGCCGGGCCGAGGCCCGAACAATTTTACAGGAACGAGGCCCGAGCCCAGCCCGAGCCCGGCCCGAGCCCATTTGGGCCAGCCCGTTTGGGCCAGCCCGTTTGGGCTTTTCTTTCATTTGACCTCTGAAGGGCTTTTTGAACCTTGTGTCATTTATTTTTCTCACAAGACTTTTAGTTCAGTAATAAGGGACCCCTTAAGGTTTATCTGAGTGCATTTACTAAGATTCTCTCTGATTTAGTATCTGGAAGTTCTTTGCTTTGATGAGTTTACTTCGAATGTCATGCCCTTCTATTTCATATCCTTTATCATCTCAGCAACTTTTTTTTTTCAGTCCAATACATTTTTTCCCTGTCGCGTTGGTTAGATAGCTTATTGAATGGTTAATACATGCATCAAGTTATATGGTTCAGGAAGGTTGGGAAACGCAAGGCTGCTATTAAGGCAGATAAGAGTAGCAAAAGACAGGCCAAGAAGCAAAAAAAAGGCCCAAAAAGATCCTAACAAACCGTTTGGGCCAGCCCGTTTGGGCCGTGATTTTATTTCGGTTCGGGCTGGCATTGGGCTCGGGCTTGGTCCGGGCCCGGGCCGGGCCAATGGAAAACCCGAGCCCGGCCCGAAATAAAATTGGGCTTAAGTTTGCAGCCCGAGCCCGGCCCGAAATTCATTGGGTCTAGCCCATAGCCCGGCCCGCAAGCGGCCCGACCCGATGGGCTTCGGGCCGGCCCGAGCCCACTTCCAGCCCTAGGTGCACGCCCCTAATATTTACATCCTTGTTGAGACCTGTCTCTCGGGTGCTAGTTTGCAGTGTGCTAGATAGGCCATTCCAAGATCGTAGAGGAGTTATGAGGTTGAGTCGCAGGGACTATTAGGGGGTATTCTTGTTACATGGAGACTTGGAGGCTACGCCATTGACATTTTTCACCACAACTGCCAGCAAGTGGTGATGGTCCTCTTTAAGGGGGCGAGACCTGTGGGTCCTGCTAGCCGCCTACGCCAATACAGACTATAGGGAGAAGAAGCTGTTGTGGGATGAGGCTTCCAGCCTGATCTGGCTAGGGCACCCGATGATGATGCTCGGTGACTTCAACTGCATCAACAACCTAGAGGAGAAGCGAGGGGGGGGGGGACCCTTCACCGACAAGATTAAATCCAGAGAGTTTCAAGAGTTCACCTAGATCAACGGGTTGGTGGATCTAGGGTTCACTGACTCAAGGTTCACCTGTTGCAACAGCAGGCTGGGGCAGGCATGCGTTTGGGAGAAGATCGACAGAGCTTTCGCTTCAGCCAGCTGGATCCACAGATTTTCGGACTACTTTGTTCGCCACCTCTTTCGGATTGCATCCGACCACTGTCCTGTTCTGATGAGTACCTCACACATCATCCCTATTCATAGCCCTTTTAGATTTGAGCAAATCTGGCTATTCTACCCCTGGTCATGGGATATGGTCAGGGCGGGGGGGTGTTATGTACAGAGTCACCCACAAGCTGATGTTGACCAGATGCTGATTAGTCAGATGGAACCGAAAAGAGGTGGGGAGAGTGGAGGAAACTGAGGCTACTATTGTCAGGCTCTAAGCCATAGATGCAGGCGGGGGGGGGGGGGAGGGGGGTATCTGACTCCGACCAGGGGGATCTCATGGACCTATTTTTCACACACTATTCTCTCCTCAGGCAACAGGAGGTCTTTTGGAGACAGAAGTCACGAGTCCAGTGGATTGTAGAAGGTAATAGAAATATCAAGTTCTTTCACCGGTCTACTATTATTCGGCGGCACAGGAATAGAGTCAGCAGGATCAGGGACTGTAGAGGCCAGATGATAGAGGACCCTGATGACATCAGACGGACCCTAGAGCAGTTCTTCAGACTGAGATGGACCGTCCCAGGAGGCAGTGATAGGGTGATGAATGAGTCAGCTCCCTCAGTGAGGGTCATGGAGGCTGAGAACACTATCTTAGTCAACCTAGTGTCAGAGTTGGAGGTTCGGAAGGCCCTATGGTCTCTGGGGGAGGACAAAACCTCAGGCCTGAACGAATTTGCCTCGGTCTTCTTTAGAAGGTACTGGCAGATCATTAGGCAGGAGGCGACGGCAGCCATCTAGCAGTTTTTTGTTTTCTCGACAATGCTTAACAAGTGGCAGAGGACTTTCATCACACTGATTCTGAATAGGTAGGACCCGGCGGAGCCTAGCCACTTCCGACTGATCAGCCTGTGCACCACACTGTACAAGGTAGTGGCAAAGATCCTAGTCCAAGGGTTGAAGAGGATTTTTCTCAGACTGATATGCCCTAAGCAGGGAGCTTTTGTGGGTGGCCAGTCTATCTCAGACAATATACTAATAGCGCATGAATTCATGAGTGACCTATAGAGGGCACCGCGATGCAGGAGCATGATGGGAGTTAAACTTGATATGGAGAGAGCCTATGATAGGATGAGGCGGAACTTCGTAACTCACTCTCTAGATAGCTTTGGGTTTCAACCCCAGTGAATTAAATGAATTTTGCGGTGCATCCAGTCTTCGTCCTTTCCCATTCTGGTGAATGGATCCCCCTCACAGTTCTTTCAAATGATAGTGGGGTTGAGGCAGGGTTGCCCCTGTCATCGCTGTTATTTATCATATGGGTTGACTACCTGTCTCGGGCCCTCCGCCGTGCCATAGAGCTGAAGGAGGTGGAGGCCTACAGATCAATGTCGGAGTTGCCTGAAATCTCGCACCTACTCTTCGTCGACGATTACCTATTGCTTGCCCGGGCGACCAGGCGGTCGACTTAGGGCATACGAAGGATCCTAAAGGAGTATTGCACAGTCTCTGGCCAGGAGTTTAACATGGTAAAATCAGTCATTTACTTCAGCCGGAAGACCCACCCCGAGGTGAGAATGGTTGTTTCTCGCATCCTTGAGGTTGGGGAGCAGGAGGGCACCTTGAGCTACCTGGGGGTTCCGTCACTGGCAGGCGGCTCCACAGAGCAAAGTGTACTTGCATGGAGCAAGGTATTAGGCATAGACTAGAGAGTTGGCAGGTTGGCGCCCCTTCTTATCCAGTCTGTACTGAGCTCGATCTCTGTCTATCTGATGTCCCACATGATGGTGCCAATCACTATACTGAGATGTTTGGAGCGATAGTTCAGGAGCTCCCTATGGGGGCAATAGGGGCGGCAGTGGAGTTCATTTGCTGGCCTAGGAGACTGTCTGCCAGCCAACTAGCTATGGTGGATTAGGCATCCACTCGCTGACTGAGCATCGGGAGATTCTCGCACTAGACTGGCCACCAAATTCATCCTAGAGCCGGGCGGTCTATGGGGCACCTTGATGAGGGCCAAGTATGGGGACCCGGCCAACCCATCTATCTTTCTTACGAGCCGCAACAGCTCTTTTATTTAGAGGGAGATCTATGCCCGCACCCAGATGGTCCTCCCGGAGATCGAATGGGCGATCAGGGATGGCCGGACCATTAAGATTTTGGGGGACAATTGGCTCTCTCAGACGCCACTCTATAGTTGGCCCACTCTAATTGATACCAGCTACCTGGAGGGGTGCAGAGTCAACGACCTGTTTATCCTGGGAGAGAGGGCATTAGACAAGGTCCGGTCCGTCGGGCCTTTGGGGTGCAGCTAGCTAAGCGGGTCTTATCATTGTCGATTCCTGCCGAGGAGAGCCGGGACATGAGGGTTTGGAGAATAACTGGTAGGCCAGAGGTGAAGGCCTGGGACTTAGTCCGAGTTGTCAGAAGGCCTTCGACTTGACAGATTGAGGCAGGCTGGATCTGGAGACTTCATATCCACCCCTGAGTCGCCTTGTTCATTTAGAAGGTAACTTGGGATTGTTTGCCTACTAGGAGCTTGGTGGTCTGACGAGGGATGTACGTCGCCTAAGTGCTCGATATGCTCGAGGGTGGAGGAGTCCACCTTTCATGTCATCCTCGGGTGTCTGAGGGCTGTTTAGATTTGGAGGTGCGCCATAGCCCCCCGGGCCCCCTAGCAGGGCTGGCTGTCGATAGAGGACTTCCTGCGCTTCTTGAAGATTTCTTTGTGGAAGCCTGGTAACGTTGGCTTGGGGACTAGGGCTACCTATCTGACTTACTATTGCTGGCTGGATAGGAATGTCGGAATCTTTGAGGACAGGTTAGCACCCCCGAGGTTGGTAGCAGATTGGGCCCATCTTCATGCGGCGGAGGTCACCCGCACCTTGTGCTATCGCCACTTGAGATGGCCGGGGAAATCTAGGGCTCCTTTTCCGCTCCTGTAGCGCCCATGACCGTTTTGGTCTCTTGAGAGCCTCCACTCTCTGATTTTCTCAAAGTGAATTTCGATGACAGAGTGGACGAGGAGGGAGCATCAGAGGTGTAGGCTTCGTTATCAGAGACCACGAGGTCAAGCTAATAGCAGCGGGTGGACGGAGGATATTTGACACCCCTGTTTTTGCTGCTGAGCTTAGGGCAGCATGGAAAGGAGTCACATAAGTGAGGCGGATGCTGGGGGCAGACCGCATCCTCTTCGAGAGAGACTCTCCTATGGTGGTTGAGTGGATCCGGGATTTGGGCCCTGGTGACGGATTCAGACCATTGCTATATGATATTCGTAGGCTCTTAGCTGCAGGCAGACTCTCGGAGGCTACACACGTCTACAGGGAGGCGAATAGCGCGGCTGATTGGGTGACCTCATTCGCAGCCCATCATGCTGAGGTTTCATTTGGGTCGACACCGTTGAGGTGCTTCACGCTGTGTCATTTACTTTTTTCTGATCGACACCGTTGAGGTGCTCCATGCTGTGTCATTTACTTTTTTCTGATCGACACCGTTGAGGTGCTCCACGCTCTGTGTTATTTACTTTTTTCTGATTCTCGATGCTTTATCCACACACGACATGTGTGAGCCACCGTTGTACCAAAAAAAATAATAAATAAATAAACCACGAGCATCAAACTTGTCTAGCACTGGTGCATGCATGGATTTTTTTATTTGTGTAACTATGCATGTAGTTTTAGTTTCTGCCCATGCATCTTTAAATTGAGCACATGTAATACAGATACTGAAGACTTTTAGATTGAGAATCCTGATCTTTAAACTAGATTCAAAGAAATAGCAAATTGAATGTTATTGCTTAAGTCTTGCCTTTAGTAATGAGCATTACATGCAAACTATGCATGTATGGCCAAATCATCCTCACAAAATCTCATTATTACTTAGCAATCTGAGGGAAAGAATGGTAACGGAAGTTGAAATGGAACAGAAGCAAGAAGTTTAGAATCCCCTCCTGGGAAATTCACCTCTCTATTTTAATTAGAAAAGAGAGAGAAAGGAGCCTTGTTCCTCTGTCTATCTTGAGAAGAAAGCTGTACCACAAGTTGCAAAACAGAGAAAGGGTGAAGGTTAAGGTTTCTTTGCCCATGTCCAACAACTATTTTTATAGAAGGGGTTGGCCCTTTGAAATTAAAAGAGCCATCTCCAAAAGCTGCTACTTCATACATGCGAATCGTGCACATAAAAAAACTTATTTAATGTGATTAGTTTATTTTTTTATCTAGATTATCAATTTGTACTTATATTTTTTTAAATATTACGGAATGTGAACAGCAATTGTAAATATCATTTATTTGTTTTAAGTTAAAAGAGTAAATATTTTTTACTTTAATAAAAAGGATTAATTTGATCCACATCATTTATATATGATGATTTTTTAACTCTGTCATACTACAATATATGAGAATTTTCTTTTTATGATTATAATTAAAATTTAAGTGTCATATTCTCCTCCAGCACCAATTAATGAAATAGTTTCTTTTTTTTGTTGGTGAAAATGAAATAGTTTTTTCGAGAACTGTACCAACAGCTATATTTCTTTGTGTTGTTAGAAAGTACTCAAGACTAAAAAAGAATCATTAGGGAGACAGAACGGCTAGTTTTTAGAGAGAGAAACTCCCGGGAGAGAAAACTCCTCGGAGGTGTTTAACGGCTAGTTTCCATCGGCGAAGTATCCGGTGCGGTCGTCGTCGGTCAAGGAAAGGAGGCTTACCGGCACCGCGTCGAGCTGTTGGGTTCCTCGTGGGGCACGACGGCTGGGGTCTCGTGGACGGTCCGACGACTCGGGAGAGCTCTGTCTTCAACTAACCCTTTCTCCTTGCAGGCTTTACTCTCGCAGGGCTGCTTCTCATGGACAGGAAGGGGAAGCAACCGGTGGGGAAGGAAGAGGAAGGGACGGCGAGAGGCAACGGTAAGCCTAATACTAATGATGGAAAACCTCGCAGCGGTCGGGGGGAGCCTTCCGGTGCCTGGTCGAGTCCGTTGCCGTGGGTGACTCAGTGGCCCACGGCCGCGGAGGTGGAGCGGCTGAGCCGCCGCTTCCCGGAAGTCGTGACACTTCCGGAGGAACCCATTGCGGCGGCTCGGCTAGAGTGGGACGGGCGGGCAGTCGTGGTACGGAGCCTCGGCCGCCGCGTTCCGGCGGAATGGGTAGCCAAGGACGTGGCTGCCCGGGCCAAGCTAAAGGAGGTGGTGGCCGTCCCTCTAGCGGACGGCTACCTGGCTCTGCGCTTTCGGTCGTCGGCTGACCGGGATCGGGCCTTAAATGAGGGACCCTGGGTCGTGGGGGGGCAGCTCCTCGCCATGGCTCCTTGGGTCCCTGATTTTGAGCCAGGGGAGGAGGCCGTGACATCGGTGATGGTGTGGCTCCGACTTCCCCGCCTGCCGCCGGAGTACTGGACGCCGTCGACGATCCTCGACATCGCGACCAGGGCAGGCCGGCCGATAGCTGTGGACGGGGTCACCGAGCAGCGGCGGTCGATGGGGTTCGCCCGGGTGAAGGTGGCGGTCGACGCCACCGTGCCCCTTAAACCTGGGATCTTGATCCAGGGGAAGACGAAGGTGCGATGGCAGCCCTTCGTCTTCGAAAACGTCCCAATCCTCTGCCCCCGGTGCGGGCGGATGGGTCACTTGGAGGCGGCGTGCCGTTTTTCGGTGACCACCGGACCGGTGGAGGGCCGGCCATCAGGGGTGGTGGACCCTGGAGGCGGGTCTGTTTCGACGCCTCCCGACGCTGGGGTGGAAACCCAAGGGCTGGTTTATGGCCCTTGGATGGTGGCGATACGGCAGAGACCACCGCCGCGGGAGTCTCGACCACCACGATCGAGGGAGACTGAATCGGGGTCTGGTTTGGCCTCGTCTCAGCCGAGGGAGACAGAATCGGGGCCTGTGTTGGCCTCGCCTCGGCCGTCATCCCCGGTAGCTCGACCGGAGATGATCGTGTCTGACCCGGGGCCTGAGCCACCCCAAGCCCGGCCGGCATCGCCGGCTGCCCGCTTGGCCCTTCCGGAGTCCCCGGCAGACACCGACGGCTGGCAAAAGCCGTCGAAAGTTGCCCGGCGCCGGTCGCCGGTGGGTGGGGGGGAGGTTGGTGCCCAGAAGCCCCTGCCCTGCTCTGGGTTGACTCGGTCGACGATCTCGACGAGGTTAACCCAGAGCCAATTGTGATTCGTGACCCGGAGAGGGTGAGCCCGGATCCTAGCTGGGTGGACCCTGGACCCAGCAAACCGAGCCGAGCCCGTGCACGCGGCAACAAGCGGGCCAGGGCCCCAGCGGGCCTCGATCCGCTACCGAGCCCAGGTAGGCTGGCCCAGTCGGCCACGTCCAGGTCGGCACAGCGAGCCCGGGCTCATCAGCGCGCCCTTTTCAGTATAGGTCCCCGGGTTAGGGACTGGTCTCAGCGCAGGGGACCCCCCTGACTGGAGGTCAGACCCCCCCCATGCGGGACCCTTGGGACGCACCTGAGGGCCTTGGGAGAGGCCCAGATGGGGTTTTCCAGTTTGGCTCTCCGACCCCAGCCTTGGGCGAGCAGCTGGAGGCTGTTCCCAGGGGGTGCGAGGCCAGGGGCCATCCTGGGTTGCACCTGGCAGAGAGTCCAGCCGAGCCACTGACGCCACGAGAGGGTGTGGTAGGGATGCCACTCGGAGGGGCAACCCGTGAGGGACCCACGGACAGTGGTGTGAGTGGCGATTGCTCCATGGGCATAGCTACTGTAGAGGGGGACCACCCAGCTGTCGTGCGACTCATCAGGGCGGCCGTCATGTGCGACGCATCTGGTGAGATAGAGCAGCAGGGCGACTTAGGCCGCCAGCTTGAGATAGCTCCCGAGGCCCAGGGGGAGGTTGAGCCTGAGGCCGACCATGCGGATTGTGTTCCATGAAGATTCTAGCCTGGAATTGTAGGGGGCGGCCAAGCCAGCCTTCATGTCTTCCTTTAAACGGCTAGTGCAGGTCCACTGTCTAGAGATCTGTTTTCTTTGCGAGACACGATTATCTGGCGATGGCTTGATCGATTGAGGCGGCGCCTGGGAAGGGACTGGGAGACCTATGCAGTCGAGTCCCAGGGGCTGTCTGGTGGCCTTTTGGTCCTGTGGAGGCGAGGGGTGGCGACGATTGATGTCTTCCACAACTGCTCCCAACAGGTTATCATGGTAGTATCGGAACCTAATGCCGGCCCGTGGGTGTTGTGTGGTGTGTATGCGAGCACGGACTACAGGGTCAGGAGAGCCCTCTGGCAAGAGATCACCAACCTGGCTGCCCAGGGCATCCCGACGGTGTTAGTTGGTGACTTCAATTGTATCCAGAGTGCGAGTGACAAGCGGGGAGGTGCGGTCTTCACGGATAGAGTGGACAGGAGGGAGTTTCGCGACTTTATGCTGCGAAACGGCATGGTGGACTTAGGTTTTTCGGAACCACGGTTTACCTGGTGTAATAACCAATCTGGCAGTGCTAGGGTTTGGGAGCGATTAGATAGGGCCCTTGCGTCCCCAGATTGGATCCTTCGTTTTCCTACCTGCCGAGTTAGTTATTTACCCCGGATTGCATCAGACCACTGTCCTCTACTGATCTCCACATCATCGGGACCTTGTCATCACAGCCCCTTCTGTTTCGAGAAGGTTTGGCTATCGTATCCTCAGTCTTGGGACATTGTTCGCGATGCGTGGCGCGTCCCGGTGCGGGGGGATGCGATGCAACGGGTCTCACGCAAACTCGAGCTGACCAAACGGCGGCTCCGCCGTTGGAATCGTGAGGTAGTGGGCGACATCTTTCGGAGATTGGAGGGGGTTGAGTCTGCGATTACAGAACTACAGAGGAGAGAAGACCTAGGAGGTGGCCTTCCGGAGGACAACATGTCCGACCTTCGGGGGCTTCTTGCGAATCACCACTCATTACTACGGCAGCACGAGATATTCTGGCGCCAGAAATCTCGGGTTCAGTGGGTGAGTGAGGGTGACCGCAACACTAGGTTCTTTCATCGGACGACGGTTATCCGGAGACAGCGAAGTATGATCCACTCATTGCGCGATGAGTCCGGCCATCGAGTAGAGGGTGAGCCTGCCGTCAGACAGGTCTTACTTGAGTTTTTCCGTGCCAGATGGACGGAGGATGGAGGCCCTGATGATAGTGACCTCCTTCCGAGGGTCGATGTGGGTATTGCTGATGACGAGAATACGACCCTGGTTCGGCCGATGTCGGCACAGGAGGTGCAGGAGGCAGTCTGGGCCCTGGCAGCAGATAAGGCTCCGGGACCCGATGGGTTCCCCCCCTTCTTTTTCCGCCGATATTGGGGTATCATTCGGGGAGCAGTGGTTGAGGCGGTGCAATGTTTCTTCACTCAGGCAGCCATGCCTGAGGATTGGAAGGCCACCTTCATCACGCTCATTCCAAAGCGCCAGGAGGCGGCAGAGCCGGGTCACTTCAGGCCCATTAGTTTGTGCACAACCTTGTATAAGGTTTGGCGAGGATAATGGTGGGCAGAATAAAGCCCTTACTGCCTGGCATCATCAGCCAAGAGCAGGGGGCCTTTGTAGCGGGGAGGAACATCTCTCAGAATGTTATGTTGGCCCAGGAGATGATGTGGGATCTTCAGCGAGCATCGATGCGGCGCAGCCTGATGGTAGTCAAGTTGGATATGGAGAGGGCTTATGACAGGATCGGGTGGAGTTTTCTGCGGAGTGCACTGGGAGCCTATGGCTTCCATAGGCGATGGATTGGATGGGTCCTTGGGTGTGTTTAGGGGCCAAAGTTTTCTATTTTAGTGAACGGCACACCGTCAGCTTTTTTCGAGTCCACTATGGGGCTGTGGCAGGGATGTCCCTTATCCCCTTACTTATTCATTATTTGTTCTGATATCTTGTCCCGTGCCTTGCAGGGTGCGTGCACTAGCCGGGAGCTGGAGGCCTATGTTCCAGCACCGGGGGCGGGACCTATCTCTCACTTACTCTTTGCTGATGATTATCTTCTCTTGACCAGGGCGCGGGCTTCTGATGCACGGGTACTACGCAGAGTGCTGGCAGGTTACTGTACGACGTTCGGACAAAGAGTAAACCTCATGAAGTCAACAATTCAGTTCAGCCCTAGCACGGAGAGCAGAGTCAGGCAGGAGATCAGGAGGATTCTGCAGATACCAGAGCAGGAGGGGACTTTGGTCTACCTGGGAGTCCCTATCTCAGGCCGGAGACTACGAGTGACAGAGTGCTCGGGCCTGGTACAGCGGGTCGAGAGCAGGCTGGAGGGATGGAGGGCGTCATCTCTATCCATGATGGGGAGATTGACACTAGTCAGATCGGTGTTAGGATCTATGCCGGTATATCTCATGGCCAACACTGTGGTCCCAAAGACGACTCTGTTGAAGATTGAACATCTTCTCCGGAGCTTCTTGTGGGGGTCTCACGGTGGGGGCCATGGGGTACATTTGGTGGCCTGGGAGCAGGTCTGCCTTCCCATCAGCGAGGGCGGTTTGGGGGTGCAGTCTCTCCTGGAGCGGCGTGAGGCCCTTATTGCTCGGCACGCAGTCCGTTTCTTGCTGGAGCCACAGGGGCTCTGGAGCCGGGTGATGGCAGCTAGATAGGGCCGAGGGGGCTCTGAGGTGGCACGGAGAGGCCGCCGAATCTCCTTTATGTGGCGCGAGATTGGGAGATACTTGCCGACTGTGTTGGCTAACACCAGGTGGTTGATAGGCGATGGACGGAGCATCGATGTGATTGGCGATTCGTGGGTGGACACCTTTCCTTTGAGATGTTGGCCGACGATGGTGGATATTGAGGCAGCAGAGGGGCTCCGGGTGTGCGGCCTCCTAGCGTCAGGGAGGACAGAGTGGGACGAGGCCAGGCTGCATCGAGTGTTCGGGGCACATCTTGCTGAGAGGATCCGATCCCTTCCAGTACCAGGCTGTGAGGGACCAGACGTCAGGATTTGGGGCACCTCATGCAGGGCCAGTGTCAGGCTGGGTGATTTGTCCCGGGTTATCCAGCGGGAGCAGGAGCGGGGACCGGACTGTGCCTGGATCTGGAGGTCGGGGCTCCCCCCGAGGGCAGCACTCTTCTTATGGAAGGTGATGTGGGACCGCCTCCCGACGAGAGCAGTGTTGAGTCGGCGTGGTTGGGGGATCCCTGCGGAGTGCGGGGCGTGCGGTGCTGATGAGTCTGTGGATCATGTACTATTTCGGTGCACTTGGGTGAGGTCGACATGACAGTGGACAGGTATCCCGGAGGAGGTATGGCGGGAGAGGAGACTTTTCTTACAGATGATACGACAGTGGTTGGCCAGTCCCGGGACATGTCAGGAGGCCATCCGAGCGACTTGCACAGCCCATCAGATATGGCTGGCAAGGAACGCTCGCACATTCGGCGAGCGCAGGATGTCGCCGAGGTTTGTTGCGGAGTCTGCTCGAGCATTGGCGATAGAGTCCAGACTCACCACCCCTTCAGACACAGCCTTGATAGCTCGGGACACCTGGGGTTCTTTCTCTGCTCAGGCAGCTCCTCGGACGGTGTTCTTCACCTGGGAGCCCCCACCCCCGAGTTTCCTCAAGGTAAATTTTGACGGGTCGGTGTTGGATGGAGGTGCGCGAGGCGGGGCAGGCTTCGTCATACGGGACCCTCACTCCAGGGTAGTGGCAGCGAGCGGTGGGCAGTTGTTCGACATATCAGTTCCAGGGGCAGAGTTGCGAGCTGCCTGGGCAGGTCTTCGCCATGCGCGGCAGGTGTTGCGGGCCAGCTCGATCATCTTGGAGGGCGACTCGGCTACAGTTATTGGGTGGCTCCGACGGGGCCCGAGTGGTGAGAGCACTGACCACCCTCTGATTCGGGACATTAGGATGTTGGTCAGGGAAGGCTTGGCCTTTGAGGCCAAGTATGTATTCAGAGAGACCAACGGGGCGGCTGACTGGGTGGCTGCATACGCGGCTCACCACTCAGGATACGTCCTGTGTGAGGAGAGAGGGAGCTGCCATTGGCACTACGTGAGATCGTGTATTTTGATTTTCTTGGGTGTATACGGACACGTGTTGTCTGAAAAACCCGTTAAAGCAAAAATAAAAAGAAAAAAAAAAAAAAGAAAGTATTCAAGACCACCGCCTCATCGCGCATTTGTTATATCCTTTTTATTTCCACGCCACAAATCGGATTAAAACAAAACGCGTGCTCTCCTCATAATTTGCGAACGAATTTTTCCAAAATTATATGAAAGGAAAGGAATAAAGGCCTAATTCCAAGAAAGCCCTTCAGGAGGGGGAGGGCTCCAATCATCATCTTTTCAAGCGCCGCCCTCTGACGACTCCTTTCCTTCTCTTCCTCGACGCCTCCACGCTTCCTCTCCTTTCTCTCAGGTTTTCTCGCTATCTTTTCCCTTCCAGTCTCACTCCCTCGGGGCTCTTTACTTTTCCAAGAACTCGCTTGGTTTCCTCCGCTTTCGATCGTCTGCTAGTTGAAGTTTCGATCTTTATGATGTTTTGGGCCTAGGTTTTTGTTATTTGGCGCTAAATTTGCTCTCTTTGCGGATTAGAAGGTAGTTTTCGTTAGGTGTTTTTGGGTGCAATGGGCGGTTTGAGCTTCTATTTTGATGAAAAAAGCGTTGGTTTAGGGGAGGGATACTTCTTTTTAGGTTTGGGGGTTTTCTATTGCTGATGGAATTTGTCTGTTGTTTTTAATCTTTGTTTTTAAGTTGACTGCTGGGTCGTTGACATGGGGATAGATGACCAGCAAAAGGTTAGCGTATTTGAATGAATAGGAAGAGTATGCTTTTGGCAATTTTAGCAAATGTTTTTTTCCCTTGTTTGTATGCTTATTTTGGGTGATTTGGGCTTTCAAAACTCAAAAGGTGCTGTGCGGACTGATTAATACTTCTCGCTGTATATTATAGTCTTCTATCTAGTGCAATAAAATTATAGTCAAAGGATGGTTTCATTAAGGAATGTGTCCGAAGTAACTAATTAGTTTTTTTTGATTATATGCTGATTTATTATACTGGATCTAGGATCAAAAGATGGCTGGAAAATCTAACAAGGCCAAAAACAAGGGGAGAGCCGTGAATTCCAATCCTGCTGATTCTTTGGAATCAGAATCAAAGCCACTTACTTCATCATCCTCGAATGCTGGTGCTGGTGCTCTGATAGCATCTAATGGTGATGCCAGCGGAATTCAAGACACAAGCAGTAAGTCCCCTGCGGCAAATGTGGCTAGTGGTGATAAGGCAGAGATGGCAAATCCTTCAGCAACAACATCCAAGGAAGCTGGAGGTGATGTCTTTATTC
This sequence comes from Phoenix dactylifera, assembly GCF_009389715.1. Taxonomy (NCBI): domain Eukaryota; kingdom Viridiplantae; phylum Streptophyta; class Magnoliopsida; order Arecales; family Arecaceae; genus Phoenix; species Phoenix dactylifera. The sequence goes on along the minus strand of NW_024067673.1, from coordinate 1,736,536 downwards.
TTCATTCAGTGTCATTTTACCCTTGTATTGCTTTTTACTGCTAATGCTGAAGTCCATGTCATTCTTGTTTGCCGTACAACTTGTTATTGTTCACTGCTCAATTGACTGAAGATGATGCTGCAACTTTGAGATCACACAATCAAATCCTGGTTGCTCATCAAAAGAAAATTTGTTTTGATTTTCTAGCTAGGATTACTTGGTGCTTTGAAGTGATTTTGTTGATCTTTTAATCGCCGTACAGCTTGAACTTATTAATATATGTAACTTGTGTAAGGGTGTTCAACTCTCAAATCTCAATGGCTTTTGTCTTTTCTTTCATTCTTAAAGTCTCAAGGCCTTGCGCCGAATATTGAATTGTCAATGACTTTTCATTCCTTGTCATTTATCCGACCATAGAGTTTGGTAAAATTCACTGTGACTATATTCAGATGTATTACTAGAAATGACATACTGATATGCTGTCTAAACCTAAGTATTTTTAGCTCCTTAACTACTGTACCACGGTGAAGGCAAACTAAAATCTCAAGAGCTCTAGGGATATGCCCCATGGACAGTAAACTTATTACTGATAAGTGAACGGGGAAATCTGTCCTAAAATGTCAACTATTAATTTTGTTTCAAAAGTATATATATATTTTAGCAATGATCATAAAAGGATTGTTTCAATCAATACACCCATATCTTGTATTCAGATGATGCTATCATTAGCTTATCACATTACATAAACTTGTTCTATCAAAGTGCGAACAGATTGGCAGTTCAGCTTACAAAATAAAGAGAAACTGCACCCCCACCCCCCCACCCCTTTGGATTTTTGGGCTCTTCTGTATCCCTTTTTGTTTCTTTTCTTTTTTGCACCTTTCTATAGTCTTCTCATGCTGTTTTTTGTCATATATTCTTGTCAATCTGTCTCTGATTGCTTATTTGTCTTTAGCTCATTGTTCTTAAGGTCTGATTGATGAGTAAACATCGGTGCATAGGTGCATGTTGCTATAGAAAATAAGTTACTTAGGAAGATCATTATTAAATTGAACTGAGGTTCAAAACTTGGTTTTGGTATATATTTTACCAAGTCCGCCAAACGAATTTCAGCTGTGGCAGTTTCAATTTTCGAAATTTTAGCTTCAATTCAAAAATATCAAAAATACCAGAAATTAGGAAACAGAAAAAAGTGTTTACTGTATTATAATTTACAAATAAATAAGAAAAGTCATGTTTTATGTCAATTTGGTTAGTGCATGTCATTAATTATTTGATGACAATCTTTTTGCGAATTGATCATCAAATATTTTTGGTTACTGAGTTTTGGTCGAAACATCAAACTCATCACTATGCTTTCCTATTATGGAAAGTTCAAAGATGCATTTCCCCACAGGATTTCATCTGTGACCTAGAGTCCTCAATTTGTAATTCGTTTATAGGTATTTTTGATTGGACAAGAAAATGTATAAGAAAGATCCCTTCAAAAGTACTGTTTTGGATTAATAGGTATTTTAAATACATGGATTCTCTAATTGGAATGCCCATTATTGATTGTCGATTAGTAAAATCGAGATTTTAATCCTACCGGAAGTATGTTATCTTAGCTCTCTCCCTACATGTGTGAATGTTTGCATGCATGTGTTTGCTACTAGTAAAGTTCCTTGTCAATTGGGTTTTAGTAATCTCTATGGATGTAACTTGACATTTGCTGAAAGTGGTTCTAGTTATTCGCATGGTAGGAACTCAAAGTAAGTTAATCATCATTAACTAATGCAATGAGGTATCACGAGGCATGGATCATGATTGTGGAGGAGGGAGCAAGTGGGTGAGCAACTCTGTGTATGTGTAGTTGAGAAAGGATTTTTAGGGTTTTAACACATTCTTAAAGATATTCTAGTGTATGTTAAGAAGTAATGTACGAGCAACAATGTGTGGTTATGAATCTTATTTAGGTAAGATCTATTGCAGATCTGATATAGACATTAAGCATAAGAACGCAAAAAATTTCTAAAGGACTAACTGTTGAGATCTGATTTATTTTCACATCTGACTCAGCAGATGTACAGTAAAGAAGGTAAAATATGACAAAAGATGATCAGAAAGTGAGAAAAGGGGAAAACCTAAAACTAATTTTATTTCATTTCTGATTTTCTGATGGAAAATTCCCATACATTGCATTTCAAATTTCTGACTTTTCTTTATATCTAAACCCTACCTTCTATTTATAACTTAAAACCTTCCCACAATGGTTGAGTGCTTCCTTCTAAAAATACCGAGGGAACCTGTAAAATTCATATAAATCCTGAATAAACATGCAATGACTCATTTTTGGCACCGTGTCCTTGAAGCATTTCATCTTTCTTTCATGTTGTTGTTGCTGGCTCCTCTTATTGTAACCTAGTATTGGACTTGTAACTAGAAGGTCTATAACCTTGACCATCAGACCATGTCCCAACTTCCAACTATTTGGTGTCCGCTTTCTGAGTTCTCATGTGCCAATCATTCCTATTTAAATCTAACTTTGTTGTTATTTCAAGCTTTTCGATGTTAGCTCTCGTCTTCCCCCCTACATTAACAAAAAATGACATACCTTTTCCGAGTCTTGGTACGCCATACCGACCTCCGTATTGGGCATAATGACACTGTACCAGCATGGTATCGATACAGCGAACCTTGGTACTAAGAGCCATAATTACGGGCTATAATACTTGTAGGAGCGCCAGTAACTTTGTTGACTGTATCTGAAAAGTCAGTAGCTTTATTATAACAATAATATTTATGATCCATTTGGATGTTCTGTCCTCAGCTTGGAACATCCGGTTGCATTCCTTTCACTTACTGTGTTATGTTTTGCGCTCTTCTTTTTCGACTGATCTTCTTTACTAGTGGTAGATCTAACATGATATAATGGTTTTGGCTTCGCTTAATGTGTTCTTTAAAGGCATTTAGAAGTTGACCATTTCTCTCTTTCTTGAACAAATGGAAATTCAAGCTAGCTATATAGAAACTCTTTTGTATTTTTTGGTGGGCAGGTGAGCTTCACCTTTACCCTGTTGCTGTCAAGGCACCAGCTGGGGAAAAGCTAGAATTACAGGTATGATGCTTTTGAACAATTATTAGATGTATTTTTTAAGCAAATGGAGTCTTCTTTTATTTTTTAATTTTTTAAATGCACTAGATAGATGGGGTAGCCTTCCTTATATTCTAAACCCTACTAACCCTGATGGAGGTGAGCTTAACATGTCTTTGGCACAAGCACTTAGAGACGTCAACAGCAGGCTGGCTGGCACCTTCAGGGAAGGGGGACATGTAGCTACCATGATTATGCTTCTATTAACAGTAATCCTATGGTTTGCGTTTTTATGACGAACATATAAGCGCGCTTGCGTATGCTTGTTACATATGCAGAACTCCATCTTCACATGTCTGCAAGCATACATGCCAACCTTTTTGGCTATCTGTCAATGGAAGTTTAGGTTTGTTGTTTTTATGAATGTTTGGAGATTCTACATACATATTTCTAGTGTTCGATTTTTTGAATTAGTTAAAGTGCAATTACTTTTCTACTTTGGTTTTTCTTTGGAATATTGGTGGTTGTATTCTTTTTTATTAGTTATTTTTACATTTCCTGATGAGCTGTAAATCATTGGGGAAACTGGCATCCATGATCCATCTAAAGCAGAATTTCCTCTAGCTCTTTCTATTTTCTTTGCTAATTTGGTATGAGAGCTTACCATTTTCCCATGAGTATTTATTGTTGCCTATATCAGTGACTGCAGTGGTTAGAGGTGAAAAATCATGCCACTTTCTTGAGCATATACAAAAGTTTAGTACAATTTAGCAAGTTATAAGAAGATAAAAATGGTTTTTGTTTGTTAACTGATATGATGCCCTTTATGTTTTTGAACAGTAGACACCATTAGAAAATTGTAATTTGGTGAGGTTTGCCATGTGAATTACATTCAAGCAATGAATATGATAAAGGCACACAGTCACTGTGGACGGACCTGAGGAATTTCTTTTTCTAGATTCAGGACTCATGATTTCGAACTTGGAAGTTTACATGCATTTAGCAAGATTTTGTTGCTTTATCGTAGTTGAGCAACATTCTAAATTTTTAGTGCAAAAGAAGTTTTAGATATCCAATAGTGTTCTCAATTTGCATGGGCATTTTTCCTTTTTAGCTTCATTTGTTTCTGATGACATTTTGCTTATTGTAAATCCTACTGATTAGTATAGAAGTAAAATCAATTGAAGAGGCAAGAACGTTTAAGCCTGTATCATATGGATGCTTCTTTCTTCATGTTTTACCTGGGTTCATAAATATTAATGCTACTGATTATTGAAAGAGAGGGTTTATGAATTGATCAACTTAATTGTTGTTGCAAGAACAGTGGGCTGATCAGCAATAGAAACAATTTAAAAATATCTAGAGAGGACATCTGTCTTCATCTGATTTGCAGGTTGCATTGAAAAGACCAACCAACTGCAGAGTTTTAGTGCAGCAAGATAAAGACATAATAAGAATATTTATGCCATTCTGATGAAGAAGAGAGAAGAGAAAATCTAATAAATAATTGGATTGTTGATATTAAAAATTGAGCAAAGATAAAAGAAGCTGGGAACTGCTTCAACTCATTTCTTAAGCTAACAACTTAAGTCTTCAAAAGTAATCCTTTGGCCATGAATTTCCTGGAATGACTAGCTATGCTAGTTGTCTGGCAACCACACTGACAAAGCGAAATACAAAGCTTCCTTAAATCAAGCAACGTGGCTGTTGAAAACCTGGGCTTCCTGTGTTTTCCTGATTAGAGTGCTTTCCATCAATTGGCAACCATGCCCAGTTCCAGATGCACCTGAAACATCAAATAGCAAATGAAGGGTTACTTTGTACTGTTTTTATTTCTTCCTGTGTGGTTTATAACTTCTGTCAGTTGTACTTTGGAATTACATTATCTACCGAACTACAAGTGTTTTATGTGCTTCAGTTGCAGTATTCTAAAACTTCCTTTTATCCATTTCCCGATAAACTTGCACCTCTGTTAATTTTAAATTTGACTTCGGACATGCAGCTAAGTCCAGGAGATTCTGTGATGGATGTCAGACAGTTCCTTCTTGATGCTCCAGAGACCTGTTTCTTTACTTGCTATGATTTGATTCTACATACTAAAGATGGCTCAGTGCATCATTTAGAGGATTACAATGAAATGTCTGAAGTTGCAGATATCACAACTGGTGGTTGCACCTTGGAGATGGTTGCTGGTATATCTCCTTTTTTACAAGTTCCCTTTATCCCTTCAGCTTTTTGGTTGTATTGGTAGTAATCTGGTGGCATTATGACTGTGCTTTTGCAGCATTATATGATGAGAGATCCATAAGGTCGCATGTCCGCCGTGCACGAGAATTGCTTTCTCTTTCAACTCTTCATCTCTCATTATCTACACTGCTAGCTTCACATCATGAGACTGCACAGCAAAAAACTTCAGGTTCCTATATGCCATGCACTGTGCAATGTTTTCAACCTCATGCATTTTGTATCTATAGTTAGCTATTATGCTACATTTAAAAGTCATCATTTTGGATTGTAGTGTCATAATGTTTTGTCTTTTTCTTTTTTTTAAAAAAACTTAGCAGTATCTTTTGCATGTGGCGCATTTCCTTAAAGCTGGACTAGGGGTGTAGTTTTACCATCAATTCTCATCATCTTTTTACTGTTGATCTAATTGTTATGCAGATGTGAAAACAGAAACTCCAGATGGGTTAGGTTTCATGGAGGACATTACTGGTTCCCTCCACAATTTGGTGACACCAACGCCAAATGAGATCAAATGTGTGGAAAGCATTGTATTTTCTTCTTTCAACCCTCCTCCAACTTACAGAAGGTGAATCATTTTTCCTTAGATCTTTCTTCTTTGATTCTATCTTGATCTGCATAATGTTCCCTTTTCAAATTTTTCACCCACTTATAGTTCAATATTTAGTAGATCAGTTTGCAGTAGAAAACTTACCTTCTGAACTTAATTATTTTAACCTTCTGTTGCAGCTATACCTAGGAATCTAGGAGTTATCTGGAAAAATAAAAGAACAAACACATCATGTACTTTTTTTAATTATCTGCTACTTTATGCCCTCTTTTGCTGAATCAGCTTTCTCATTATTTACCTACACTGAAAAGATTTATGACTATGACCACATCTTCTTAAGGACTGTGTCTAGAGGCACTGCACATCATGGCCTACAGTTTTATGTTTGAACAGCCTTCAATGGATCCTTGATAATTTAACCTTTAAACAAGTTACAAAATAAACTGCAATCACTTTTTTAGCAGGTGTATGAGAGGAGGAAGGTGTTGATTAATTTCGTTCCTTCTTTTTCAGGCTAGTTGGAGATCTGATTTATATTGATGTAGTAACATTAGAAGGAAATAAATTTTGCATCACGGGGACCTCAAAAGCTTTTTACGTGAATTTTAGCACAGGGAATATATTAGATCCAAGGCCATCAAAGCCTGCTTATGAAGCAAGTACCCTAATTGGTCTGTTGCAAAAAATCAGCTCCAAGTTCAAGAAAGGTAGATAAGTTTTTTGAAACATTAACAATTCTGATATTTGGAGTGTAACTCGTACTTTGCCATTGTCTTTAATTAACAATTAGATACATGTTTTGAAGGTTTTCGTGAAATATTGGACCGAAAAGCTTCTGCACATCCTTTTGAAACTGTTCAATCCCTGCTGCCACCAAATTCATGGTTGGGACACTATCCCATTCCAGGTATAAATGACAGATGACCTTCGTATTCTTAATGTTGAAACTTTTTGTCCTCTTTCGAGGTTTTTCTTGCATTATAAGATGCACTGCTTTCAAATTTAAGCTGGACGGACTTTCTTAAGAATTTATCTTACAGATTATTACTTTCCTTTGTTTTATGAAACTCTTTTCTCTAAGGCTTTTTCCTTCTTCTTCCCTCCCCCCACCCAAACAAAAATTCCACTAAGTTTTCCTAAAATTCCATGCACGAAACTATATAACTGCAAACGATGTGTTTGCTGTAACCAAAAATGGCAAGTTTTTAGTCTCTTAAGGTCCACAGGCTTTAGAAGAGGCCTAACCACTGCCTTAAGAAATGCTTTTGGTTTTAAGGGCTTATAATAAGTTTCATATCCATGTCCAGATCTGACTCATGGTCTGGATTTATTTTTAAGACCTTGTTGCTGCTCTTCAGTGGTTCTGTCTGCTGATTTCCTTCCTTTTCAGACTCATAATGCCATTTTGCTTCCTTGACGCTTGCCATTATTTCTTGTAAGATGATCCTCAATTCATACTATAGCCAGTGGAGTTGCTTTCAGATACAAAATTGCAGGTGCTCTGCATCTCACGTGGTGCATGCAGCTTTGTATGCACGCTCTCTGTGATAGCCATATTGTATAGCTGTTGCCGGAATAAGAATTTAAGTTAGAAGCTATAATTTTTGTAATTGGTTTTTGCAACTTTTTTGTCATCAATTTGGTTCAAACCAGCCAACAGGGGTCAACATATATCTTGGCTGCATGCCCAGATATGAGTAGTAAATATCCTGTACCTGCAAAAGATATATCTAACAAAAAGGCATAACTATCTTGAAATCTTCATAATTGCTGATTATTATAGATGAAATCATTATATAGGTATGATACTTCACTGATATTTTTGGTCCAACTTACATAACTCTGTATTTTCAGAACATATATATATTGTTTTCATCTAATTTAGATGCTTGTTATGTTGTAAAATGTGCCCCATTACAGTCCATATATCTAACTTACATCTATTTTCTCCTATTTCAAATGCTTACAGACTGCATGTTTTCAATATTTGCAGGTCATGAAAGGGATGCAGCCAGAGCAGAGGATGCCTTCGCTCTTTCCTATGGAAGTGAACTAATTGGCATGCAGAGAGACTGGAATGAGGAGTTACAATCCTGTCGGGAATTTCCTCATAATACTTCACAGGAAAGGTGTATATTTTCATATGCTTAATGCAGATCATCCACCATATTGTGTTTTTAACCCCTTTTGCAATTCTTTTTCTTTCAATTGCACCACCTGCAGTTGTTTCTTCTAATAAATATATTTTGTTTCATTTAATCGCATAAGAAGCCACTAAAGATAGCTTTCTGTATCACTTATAGAGATCATTTTGTTGCAGGATACTACGTGACAGGGCTCTTTATAAAGTGACATGTGATTTCGTCGATGCAGCAATTAAAGGTGCAATTGGAGTCATCAACAGATGTATACCCCCTATTAATCCAACTGATCCAGAAAGTTTCCATATGTGAGTGAACCCAGAGAAGTTTCTTATCATTGTCCTTTTAATTAGACTTCTGGCATCTTTTTGATACAATCATATATCCTGGCAGCAATAACCTTGGATTTTCGACTTAGTAGATGAAATTAATGGTGGATCTTCTTTGTATTATATTAGATGACTAATATTTGAATGAACTTGCTCACTGTAGTTGGTTGTTGGCTCATAATTCCTCTTTTTTCTTTTTTCCTTTTCAGTGGTATGCCTCCAATATATGCCACTCTTCCAAAGCATGGTCTGTAGCATTTTGACACTGTTATGGAACAGTCTGCGGCATCCTTATATATTGGTCAATATTTAATCTCTGACAAAATATGTAATTTTTAATGATTATACAAGTACATGTAGGATGCACTCAACACTTGCACGAACACATGGACAGAAAGAAAGGCACATGCACATGCACATATGTACAAGTATTTGTACATATATACATAGACACAGATAGACTGACTGGCAAATATTAAAGAGCGGTGTCTGTCTACATGTGTGATATACAGATGGGTAGCATGTTTGTGATTATCATTTGTACTCCTGCCGACTGTTTGAACTATTTGTTTAATTTTAACTGTTTCTTTCTGATGCATGCCACATTTTGAAGTTTGCATTTATCTCTAGCTTCATTTGAAATGCCTTGTGGCTGAATAGAACTGTACATGCATAATAACCAGCCATTTAGTTAACCTTTGCTGTTCCAATTTTCCCCAGAAATCTATTGCTTGTCTAATTGTCCATCCTTTCTACCTTCTTGCAGGTATGTACACAATAACATATTCTTTAGTTTTGCTGTGGATGCTGACCTTGGGCAGATCTCAAAAGATCAAGCATTGACTGTTAAGTCAAAATCTGGGCATGGTACTGACAACTGCAATGATGTGACCTCACCCAATTTATTGGCAAAGACATCAGGTAATACATTTTGTGGGACCTATGGGGACTCCAGACCATGCATGTCTATGAGCCACAACACTGAACAATTTCGAAATGTTTCAGATCATACTTCTGATACATCTGCTGAGGCACAGATTTCTGACAATGAGCAAGCTACATATGCTTCTGCAAATAATGACCTGAAAGGAACTAAAGCTTACCAGGAAGCTGATGTTCCTGGACTTTATAATCTTGCTATGGTTATAATTGATTACAGAGGTTACAGAGTGGTAGCACAGGTGCATCATAGAGATCCTTTTTCCTTAATATCTTCTATTATAATGGCTTTTGATGAGATTTTCTTGGCTGTGTGCTTTTTCCGGGTGTCTTTTTTTTTGTTTCAACTTTTGCATCGTCTGATTGCATGCACCAATTCTAATCATTTCTGGTATTCTCTCATTATTGATGCTTTCTTAAATAAATTTATGAATTAGTGGATATGGCTAATTTATATTTCTATGTAAAATCATTTCAATCATATTTACATTCTCTGTATTTCTTGAATCTGAAACTTTTTCACTCTCTTTTCAAATGTAAGTTAGTATTTGTTGTCAAAGATTAAGGAGCTCCTAACTTATAACCTTTTATAGCCACACTTTCAAAATTAAGAAAAAGAGAAATTGCAACCTCATTTTTTCTTTGGGACCAAACATAAGCTATATCCACAAAAGGGGCAAGTGATGACAAAAGTGGGGGAGAAGTGCAAGGATTTAGGCACTAGAATATGCTTGTTGTGCAATGCAGGAGTGCATTTTAGGGAGAATGTACAGGACCTCATGGATGATATTATCTCTGTTATCTTATGCATCCTTTTTGTGTGTATGGGTAGGCTAAGCTCGGTTATGCGAGGGAATGCAAACTTTTGATTTCATCCACCGAAACTTGTGAAACACTTGGGGTGATTTTCAGTATTTTTTTTCTTCTCTTTTTTTATTAAACCCATTGCTTTCTTTTAAAATTTATAAATAAATTTTTTTCATTTTGGTTCTATAATTAAACAGATTTATTGCCTTGCCATTTTATAATGCTAAACTTTTTCCTTTTACTTCTGAAGCTATTTTGTTATTTTACTAATTTCTTATCCCACTCAACCTACCATAATTGTTTTCGGCAATTCATCTCTATCATACCTTTTTATGAATCATTGCAAGCTTCAGCTTTTCTATTAGTCACCGTGTGCATATTCAATTTGCAGAGCATTATCCCTGGCATCCTTCAAGGGGATAAATCGGATTCCCTTCTATATGGTTCTGTTGACAATGGCAAGAAAATTTGTTGGGATGAATCGTTTCATTCCAAGGTGAGTCACTCCAGTTTTACAGAATTCTCCTTTTATGCATTTTGCTTGTCACTATCTGTAAAGGTTTGTCTCTCTTTTTCATTGGAAAACATCAATCTTGTTCGGCTTATGAACTTTGGGCTTATCACGACTCTTAGTTTTGTATGTTCGCTAATGGAGGGGCTTATTGATTTATATTACTTGAGGTCTATTGTAACTTTATGCAATATAAACTTTTCTATAATTGATGAACTTTCTTAGTTGTCTCAGCAACAATTATCTGGGTTTCAGTTGATTTTTTTTATTATATGTGGATGGTGAACCATATTCAAAATTTTGCGATGCTTGTATCTTGCTGATTTCTTGCAAGAAAGTTATTATAAGCACATATGTAGCTTGAGTCACAGTTTTATACAGATGTGCTTATCAGTATGTTTAGTATGGGTATCAAGAAATGGGTGTAGTGGCTACAATGGCTGTAACAATGACTGCCTTACGTAGCTGCAATGGCTATGACAGCCACTGCTTTATCCAAATATTATGGGGTTGTCATTAGTTTCAGTGGCTGCGAGGTGGACAAGTATTGTCTTTGCACAAATTTGAGAGGTAATTGTTGGGCCTTCAATAAGGTAGACAAGCAGGCAGGCTGGTTGTTCGCCTTGGTTCGAGCAAGAAATTGAAGCCTATGGCAAGGCCTGCATTACACTTTCTAATCTAGATGAAGAAAATGTGCTGGGTCGAAACTCATCGTGGATCACTGCTCAGCTTTTTGTAGAATACAGAACGTTGAGATTTTTTTGGAGACTATTTACATGTTTGTTTGAATAGATGATATTTAACTTATCAAGAAACTTAATTCTGCATGATTTGACTCTTGTATATTTTGATAGTATAGTGACATAAATCATGCCAAAACTTGTTTGAAATTTTATTTTTCTTATTTTTTGGAATGACATTTGCTGCATTTCTTATCAGATGTCCTTATTTCATTAGTTCATACTTTTGTTAAAAAATCAGGTAGTAGAGGCTGCTAAGCGCCTTCATTTGAAGGAACACGCTGTTATGGATGGATCTGGCAATGTTGTCAAATTGGCTGCTCCGGTGGAATCCAAGGGTATCATTGGGAGTGATGACAGGTGACACAGATCGCTTTTTTGATATTTTTCTTCATTTTATTAGTTATTTTACTAGTAAATTTTCAAATGTTGATCTTAAAAGATGCTGACAGGCCTGATTATGCAACTGTTACTTCTTGACATGATTATTGATTTTGTCTTTCAAAAAATGTAAAGGAGCAGTAATTTTAACCACCTTTATTTGGGTTCAAGCAATATTAGATGGTAATTGTTTTCTCTGAAGAAGCGATATTTTATTAGGGAAGCATAACTTTGAGATGAATGTCCTCTGAGTTCAGGTTTGCTGTAGTTATGCTGATAACCAATAAGAGCTGGTGAGCAGATAATAAATACGATGAAAACCAATTGGAACATGCTTTTTCAGTGTATGCATGGATGCAAGCATGTGCTTTGTTCTGCTACCATGTGTTATGGCATGTAACCGTATAGTGTAGTATTGTTTGAACTGTTTTCAGGGACACTTTTTGCTGATATAATTGTAAACTCCAGGCAAATTTATGGAACTAGTTTTATTGGATAATTGGCTGTCTCTTTCCTGCTAGATGATGTCTTCTTCTGCTGTTTATTCAGTCTTTCTCTATTTAAATGCATGCTTGTATGAATGTTCCTATGCCTGCCCTGCATTGTCTTCTGATGGTTATAATAAGCAGCTTTCAGTTCTATCAATAATCCATAACTGGGATATTGGATTTTATAGCAAAATATTGTGGTATTTACAAGCTACTTTTCTGTGTCTAATATACTCTCCAATAGGTTTCTGCAGAAAATTGTTGCTTGATTTTTGTAGGAATTTACTTTATCCTGGGTAGATTAGTGTATTTGATAGACTCAATTGAACTAGAATAATTTTCACAACAATCATGTGCTCCATTATCAGTCTGATAAATATCATCCAAAAAAAAGTTCGCACACTTGAACCAATATTTTAAGTCTCAATATTGGGCCCCATACTGGTATCGTATCAATAAGGTACAATGGATACAGGATGCCTCTATACTAGCACATGATGCACTGTTGGAGTTGGCACAACACCTTACCTTTCGTCAATATGGAGGTGAACCGAGCCTTTGTACCATACCGGTAGTTTACTAGGCTACACCGCATACTGCATGGTAGTCTGGTACATATCAGTACTTAAGACGCTGCCTGAGACTATATTTAGACTTGACTAATAGCAATAATTATTAGTTTTCGGATCTTGCTGAAATTATTTCACTATTTTTTCTTAATGCAACATATAAAATGCTAGAATTATATGTGCAAAATCTTTTCATATTACAGTGTATATGGATGTTCTTGTTTAGATGCTTGAACTGATCAGTTAAATGTGTTATTTTTCGTATGCTTTAAAACTGGCAGTTATTGTACTTCATCAAGTTTTGACTATAGGAATCATGCCTTTTTCTTTATTGACCATTGATTTTAATTTCTTAAACAAATCTTGTGATGAATATAGAAATACTGCACTATGTGGGGCATTTAAAGGAAGATAATATAAACTTTTTGTGGGAATAGACCTGAAAACTTGAACCAGCTTTTCTGTTTATTAGTAGTTTAATACCAAACTAGCTGTTGAAGTTCCATTTTATTCCGGCTTTAGTGTTCTTGTTCTTTTCTGGTACTTGCATATCCCTTGCTTGTTTCTTGTCCTGATTCGGAATCGACCTTGCCTTTTAACATGATTTTAGGCCTTGGAGCAGCACAGGAATGCTATTTTTCTGATAAAAGAGCAATAAGTGACTGGAAAAAGGGAAAAAGTTTATAGCATAAAATCTAATGTAGTTGCTACTTCATTAAAGAAATTGCCTAAATTGCCAACACTGCTGATACTGATGGAAGTTCCTATGGCGATTAAACATTTTACGGCAAGTTCTTATTTCTAATCTTCCCACCTTCCAGTCTTGCACGAGATGGCGTTCCCGGAAAACCTACAAAATCTTATCAAGTTATTGATTTAAGTTAGTAGTAAAGCTTGTTAAGATAGAGACCTGCTTTTTTAAATTTTGTTTGAAGCCTTCTGCACTGCACCTAAGGAAAACCACAACATCATCTGCAACAAAATGTCAACTAACTCTATATATCTCTTCTATGCTGCTTGCATGAAGACTATCAGGGACCAATTAACAATCAGTATACCACTGTTCTTATAGGAATTTGGTCAAGTAATACTCACTGAATTAGTATATAAGACTAGAGTTGCAGCTTCTTTCTTATTCCATTTTTGTTTTTGATGTTTCCTGTTTCATTCTTAGGCACTATCTTTTGGATCTGATGAGGGTGACTCCGCGTGATGCAAATTATAGTGGACCTGGACTCCGATTTTGTGTTTTGAGGCCTGAACTTGTTGCTTCCTTTTGTGAGGTATGCTCATATTTAACATATATAATCCTTTTCAGGATGAAACTCTGATCTTTCCTAATTTATCATGCTTCAATGTGAGATAGGCTGAAGCAGCAGAGAGTTCACACTCTAGACCTGAAATTGCAGGAGAGGTCTCAGAGACACCTGATTCTCGAAGTTCCAGTTCTCATGTGATGGTGAGTGTTGAAAATGAGGCAATTTACAGTTTAGGCGTCTTTTTTTCCTTCATCCTGATAAAGCACAATGTTGATCGTTTATTTCCCAATCTTAAAATTTCTCTCATTTATCCTTCCATATTTGTAAAGCATGAGATTGTGTTCTATTATGCTGCTCTATAGGTGCTTTTTCACATGTAAATGTTTATTTCTGGATTGAAGCCATAAAAAAGGGGCCATTTGTCACTCCTGATAGTGCTTAATATTTTTCATGCTGGGACATGTGGCACGTTTTGTCCACCTCTATGTTGAGGTAACTAGTATAAAATGTCAAAGGAAAAAGATCTGCAACATGCACTCAGGAGTGCTATTAACACTAATAAATTTATGTCAGATAATGTAATATAATTTTATGTCAAAACAAAAGAAAAACATTTAGCTGTGGTATTTACTCTCAAGCTTTTGCCTCTGCTAGGGAACACCTGTAGAAGTGCAGACAAAAGCTGGTGAGGAATGTGCTTCTGCACCTGCCGAAGCTCAGACACCAGGCGAAGATATACTTCTGAATCCAAATGTCTTTACTGAGTTCAAGCTGGCAGGCAGTCAGGAGGTAAACTTTTTATAATTGACATGAATTTCACCTTCAATTTATTTATTTATTCTACATTAATGTGGTTTTTTTTATATATGTGCGTTCTAATATACTTTCCTTTTGATTATTAGGATATTGCTGCAGATGAAGCAATTGTGAGGAAGGCTGCTTCATATCTTACAGATGTGGTTCTTCGAAAGTTCGTTCAAGACCTCTGCTCCCTTGAGGTCTCACCCATGGATGGCCAGTCATTAACTGATGCACTCCATGCTCATGGGATAAATGTTCGCTATCTTGGAAAAGTAAGTTCTCTTGATTTACATTTTGGATTACTGTTCATCTGCAGCAGTCAATGAACTGAATCTTGTTTAATTCCTCAGGTTGCTGACATGGTCAAACATTTACCTCACCTGTGGGATATATGTTCCACCGAGATTGTTGTTAGGTCAGCAAAACATATTTTAAAGGTAATCACTCTTTTCATGTTACGTAATTTAACATGTTTTCTAACTTCTATAATTGCAAATGATAGTCTGAAGGTTCAATTCTGTGGGACATCATATACACAATTCCTATGAGCATGTGATGGCCATGAATTGAAGACACTGTCTATGGTGGATATATGCTTTAGAGTGGACAAGTGTTTCTACGTGTTTTGTAATTTGGTGGAAGGTTAACTAATTATATATACGACTAGTTAGTTAAGCATAGCAAAATAGTGGTAATCAGAATTCTATCTGGGATTATCTGTATTCAAAAAGTCCTTGAACTTCGAGCTGAGCTTTTTGGACTCATTTGGTGATCTATAGTCAACAAACTTTTAGTTTGGTGATAAACTGACGATGATAGTTAGTATCCCTGGTCTGTAAGGCTGTAATCTCTTTCTATGGACAGTCCAAATGACTTCACACCAACTAAAGGCATCTTAAATACCCAATCCTTCATTTAGTTTAAGTAACTGAGCCTGATTTTCCAGCATTTAACCATCTATACTTCCCTCAATCCCTTAATGAGTGTCAGTTAACTGGAGGTCTCTTGCCTAAAATGAATCAGTGTATTTTGAATCTAGTATGTCTGTAGAATCATGTAACACACTCCTTGTGAATCAGTTTCACCAAAATGTTGTGCTAATTTAGTTGTACGCTATCAGGTTAAGAGTTTTTCTGCTATCTTGCAGGATATGCTAAGGGAATCACAGGATCATGATGTCGGGCCAGCAATTGCACATTTCTTCAATTGTTTTGCTGGAAATATTTCACCTGTTGGCACAAAAGGCTACGCTAACAATTCACAGTCAAAAACTCTAAAGAAGGTTTGGAAATCTCTCTCTCTCTCTCATGTCTGTCTTGTTGTATTTAGGCTCTCATAAACCACATGGACTTATCTGCTTGTGTGCATGTGGATCTGTAAATAGTTTTAATTATAATATTGTTTTCTTGTTTGTATGTGAATGTTTTACTTTCTAGTTATTAACATGAAACAAAATTTTGAAGTCCTTTTTTTTAATTTCTGTATAGAGTTGTTGAGGAAGATGTGCATTACTCAATTAGCCAGGAAATCATAACGTGCATACTTTAGCTGCATTGTTGAGGCAACCACAATAGAAAGAATTTTCATTTTCTTGTCTGTTGATTTAACTGTAATGGACTGCTTATTTTTTCTAAGTATAAATGACATATCTTGATGAAATAGAGCTTCAAACAGGGACCAAAAAGCCCTAGCAATGAGACCATGAAAGAATTTTGGGGAATATATTCTAATCTGTAATGAACTTTGCTGTCAACTAGTCAATCTACTTAGGTATAGTAAAAACCTGGAAGAGGACAAGGGTTGCATGGGGAAAAGGCATCCTTGTTTAGAACTGGGAAATATTAATGCTCTGTTTGGTTGCCAATGAAATGGAAGAAAGGAAAAATGCTTCAATGAAAAGGAAAACAAACAAGTAAAGAGATTCAAGAATTTTCTTTTGTTGGTTAAATTGCGGAAGACATACAATCTGATATTGATGACTTGATCAAATAGCCTCTATTTAGTTTCTTTAAGTGCAGTCCATCTAGCACAGGGGGAAAAATTAGACCTTATAAAGTTTGGCATTTTTTTCTTTTCCTTATTTTCCCCTCCATAAATCTTCTTTTCATTGCCAAAAGGTTGAAGGAAAATTCTTTTCTAATTAGCATTTTTCATTCTGTTAGCACTTGCCTAAGGTTTGAAGACCAGAACTTAAGGCCTATAGAATGATAGGCAAAACCAGGCTGAAAATGCTAGAATTGAAGGAGACAAACAAGAAAAAAGAAAACCTTGATGCAGTTAATGTCAAGTACAGCAATAAAAGGGGGGGAAATATTGCTGCTGTTTTACCAATTAGCTGATCTAGACCTCTGAGTATGGTTCTCATCTGAGACTCACTTTTTGTTGGGTCATTGGAATCCTTACCAAAATTTTTTAAATGTGTCTCCTGTAAATTGTTTTTCTTGAGAGGAGTCACGCCTACCAAATGAAATTGAAAAGGTTGTAATCTATTAAAATCTGGGTTTTTTGCATGTATACCCTCCTAAATATATGAAATTGCATGAATACCATCATAAAATTACTATTTGCATGTATATCTCTCTTTCCTTTCTTTTTTGCATATATATCCATACCATCTAGCGTCGTTAAAAAATAAATGGCTTAAAACTAAAATGATTGAAATATTCTTATCGGTAGATATGCAAAACAAAGTTATAAGGGTATACACGCAAATAGCAACTTTACAAGGGTATGAATGCAATTTCTTATATTTAGAAGGGTATACATTCAAAAAAATTATTAGAAAAAATACCAAAACTCGGATGGAACTTGCTAAGTCTTTTATGATTCAATTGAATTGATAAGTCAACAAAAAAAATGAGCCACATTGTCATTTTTTTTAAGATCATGACTTAGTCAAGCTAGAATATTAGGTGATTATTTTGGTAATGCTATTCTCTATTTGATTTTGATACAATTATCATTATTGATCTATGACATCTATATATTCTTCATTATTTTTAAAAGATTAAAGCATATTAATTTTAAATTAATTATAGATGCTTAGATTAGTAAAATATTTTTTAGTGATTTGTAAATGCTGAATTGCTGTTTGTTTTTTAGGCGAGAATTTCATCCAAGTAACATGATTCATTCTATAAGAGTTGATATTAACATGAGATCGTGTGACATAATAATATTAATTTTTTTTTGCTATCTTTTTTATTAAAAATAACTAAATTATCTGTACTAAATTTTGATATTTTTTATATCCTCCTAAATATGCATAATTGCATGCATAATCTTAAAAAGTTGCTATTTGTATGCATATCTTTATAAAGTTTTTTTTTTACGCATCTACCTGTAAGGGCATTTCAGTCATTTCACTTTTAAATCATTTATTTTTTAACGGTGTTGGATGGTATGAGTACATATATAAAAAAGAAAGAAAAAGAAGGGTATACGTGCAACATAAGTATTTTATGAGAATATACATGCAAATAGCAATTTTACGAGGGTTTTCATACAATTTTGTATATTTTGGAGGGTATACATGCGAAAAAACCCTTAGAATTTAATTCCTCTTAAATTAGCATGTCCTGTTGCCCATTTTTGTGAGGAAAACTCAATGCTAATGAGTTTTTAATTGTTTTTAGCTTTTCAACCTAATGTTGACTCAATTTAGAATGTCTAATTTCAAGAAAGAAAAAGGAGTCCCTATAGCTGTAATGAACAAACATTTACACTCTGAGGGGCTTAGATGGTGATAAGGAGTCCACCTCCAAAGAAATTTATTTTTTCTGAAAAGGGAGTGACATTTAGTTAATTGTAGCCTACAATTCATCAGTGTATGAAACTTATACCTAATGCTTTTCACAGCAACCCGCAGCATGACTTTTAGTTTGAAAGAATTGTTATTTTAGCTTCTCAAGGACTATCATATAAAACCGAATTAGGACATTCAGGAAATCTGGAAGCTGGAATGCTTGTAGACTCAGGTTTAGCCGTTCAGGTGTAAAATGTGAGAGCCCCTAGGAGTCCTGTCTTGTCCCTAGTATTTGGTAGCTCGGTGGTTTTAAAAGTGTGGAGTATTAAATTAATAATCAAACATGTCCTATCCTGGGTTCTTGTCTTTACTCCTTCATTCATTCATGTACCAATTTGAAACCATGAACAGCATAAAAACTCGTTATTCTGGCTTCCTTTTTTTTTTTAACCCAATTCTTTCTGCTCTAGATTTGTTTGGTCCTGGCTTCTAAGGATTTGCCTGCCATATCCAAATTCAAAGAAGCAGGAGAAGAAAGATTATGTCCCCTCTGTAAATGGTCTAATCCAACTTATCAATATGATGCTAACTAACCACTTCGTATGCAGCCCTATCTCATGGGTATCTGAGGTATCGAGACTAGCTGTTTTTTGCTGCTCCTGGATATAGCACCACGATTTCAATTATTTACTTGTGTTTCTCCTGCAACTTATGTGAATATTATATTCATGTGTTAAAAAAGTAATATTTTGAACTTTAGAATGTTCTGCTGATGGTTTAATTTCCATTTTCAGGGCCAAGAGAACCATAAAACTCCAGATAATTCTGGAAAGGGGCAAATGAGGTGGAGACATGGAGCATCATCTAAAAAAGGTCACTCAGCACATTTGCTCTTGACATCTGAAGGACTTTGGTCTAACGTTCGGGAATTTGCTAAATTCAAATATCAGGTACCATTATTCAAATTGCTTCTCCTGTTCGAATTTTAAAATAACCTACATAATGCTGTATCCTGAATTAGTTTTCCTTGATCTAGTTTGAATTACCAGATGATGCAAGGATACGAGTAAATAAGGTTGCAGTCATTCGTAATTTGTGCCAAAAGGTGAAGTCTATTGTCAGCTTTTTTTTCCTTATCATACACCAGAAAGAATGCATGCCTATTTGAAACCACATTATAATTTTTTGCAGTATGATTGGAATTCTCAAGGCAGCTTTTGATGTATATTTTTCTTTAATATAAATTTAATATTTATAGGACACCTTCTGCTTATTTCATGCAAATTTACCTGTGTTATCTGGACATTCTAAGTTTTCGTTTAATTGGTGTGTCATACACTAGGATGTCTACACAAGTCATGATAATCCTTGACATGAAAATCATCAGATCTTGATGTTATCACTATCACATCTCAACCTTCAGCACTTCTACATAAAACTTGTCAGATCTATTATAATATTTGGCAAAGAATTTAACAAGTTCATAAATTATGAAGCAATTGATATAACTGATTATTCATTATATGCATATAATTGTGCACATTTACATGAACATCCACATAGATACTAATGTTTCCACGTCGGATTTTGGAAGGATCCTGTTTCAAATTCTTTTGAACACTTCGATACTTGAGACTTGTATCATCTGTCTGAATAACGCAAAATTCTAAATGACATTTTTTTATTTTTTTTTAATCCCGGTTTACTAAATTCACAATAAAAACCATGTTTTATTTTTTCCTTTGGTTATCTTGTGGACATATGTAGGCTAGTGCTTAACACAGTGTACTAAAGGTGACTGAGACTTGTGATACATGTTAAGGCTGGCTGTTTTGCATGATTTGCTTGATAGTGCTATCATGATGTTCTTGTTTTTTCAATATTGATATTGCAATTTTCAGAATTGTACCGTGACAAAGCCCTTGTATCATGCACACTCTCTATGACAGGTAGGAATAACAATTGCTGCACGCAAATTTGATCTTGATTCTTCAGCACCATTTCAAACCTCGGATATTCTAGATCTCCAGCCGGTTGTGAAGCATTCAGTTCCAGTGTGCTTAGAAGCAAGGAATCTCATGGAATCCGGGAAAGCCCGACTGGCTGAGGTATGTGAGATGACTACTTTTGAAGACATTTTGTTATGCTACAGTATGATATTGCAAGAGTTTTGAAGTGTGTGTGTACGTACGTGCATGAAAAGTTAAGCAATATGTGAACTACGCTGATTCATGTGCGCATTTTCATGTGTGTATATAGTTAGCATATGGAATATGTAATATAATGCTCTTATGTTTCAGGGAATGCTAAATGAAGCCTACACCCAATTTTCTGAAGCATTTTCTATACTTCAACAAGTAGGCTTTTTTCATTCCTTTTACTTCTCTTTGGATTTCTCATCTAGAGTTTTGTGTAACTTGATCTGCCATGGTTTTCAGATTACAGGTCCTATGCACCGCGATGTTGCTAACTGCTGCCGGTATGATCCTAATTTTTCTTAATATCCCTTGAGAAAATATTACCTATCTGGCACCGACAGTCAAGACCTTGCATACAGATGTGCATATATCCATGAATACGTATATGGCATGCTTATTTGATCTGTCACTGTCCTATGGACAAGTGCATTAAAAATAGCTTGTTTCCAAATATTGGATTGTTCCTATTAGACTGAAAGGATCTTTTGTTCACAAAATGAAGTAACCAGATTGCAATAGGTACACCATAAATTTTATGCCACCAAGGGTCATAGTGCCTCTGCCAATTGTTTTAGTTTGGATTTAGGTCAACATCTTCTACTAGTGACATAATATCTTTCTTTTTTTTTCCGGTACCCAAATTTTACTACTATGAACTATAGTTATTTGAGAAGTACTCATGTACCTAATGTTAACTGTCAAGTATTTACTATCCCCCTAGTACTAAATTGAGGTGTAATAGTAAACAAATGAGCTATTTTCCTCGAGTCTTGAGGTTTATTGAGGTTCGTTTTCTTAGAGTGCTCCCTAAGATGGATAAAAATTTACTCTAGATTATTTGCGTAACCTCCTGTTCTTTGTGTCCCGTGTTTCTTGTTTTTCAGCTATCTTGCAATGGTTCTATATCATGCTGGTGACATGGCAGGAGCTATCGTGCAGCAGCACAAAGAACTAATCATAAATGAGCGTTGTCTTGGTCTAGACCATCCTGATACTGCACACAGGCACAGACATTTTTGCGCTGCCTATTATCCTAAATAATCACATCTTTTGCATCAATTTTGACTAGCTGCTTTGGCATTCTGTTGTTTTGCAGCTATGGAAACATGGCTTTGTTCTACCATGGCCTCAATCAGACTGAACTTGCTCTGCGGCATATGTCTCGAACATTGCTCCTGCTAAGTTTGTCATCAGGGCCGGATCATCCTGATGTTGCAGCAACTTTCATAAATGTTGCTATGATGTACCAGGATATCGGGAATATGAATGCTGCACTCCGTTATTTGCAAGAGGCACTAAAAAAGAATGAGCGGCTCCTTGGCCCTGAGCATATTCAAACTGCTGTGTGTTACCATGCTCTTGCCATTGCATTTAACTGTATGGGTGCCTACAAACTTTCTATTCAGGCATGTATTTTGCATCCTAAAGTACTTGTTATTGGATAAACTGGGGATGTGATTAGTTTATGATACTGACCATTTCTTCTTATGGCAGCACGAAAAGAAAACTTATGATATACTTGTTAAGCAACTTGGGGAGGAGGATTCAAGAACACAAGATTCAGAAAATTGGATAAAGACATTTAAATTGCGCGAGCAGCAGGTAAATACAAGTCTCAGGTGCTTGAATCATAATCACAAAAACTGGGTTATGCATTGAATCAGGAAGAGGAGAATATTGTTATTGTTATGGGGGATAGGTTGGCAACTGCAAAGTTTGTCATTGGACGTGTGATGTTGGAAATATATTAAGTGTTATATTATATGGGGGAATTATATGGGGGAACGAATGAAAATATGTGACTGACCACTGAACAAAAGGGAAGAGCACAATTTCAAAAAAAGAAAAAATTGTTAAGAAATAAACTATTGATATATTAGAATGAATTATGGACCATTCACATATTTTATTAGAGAAAAGTGTTTACCCCAGCTTCAACTTGTGATAAATCAGAAGATCGACTCTTAATGAAAAATTTAAAGAGGAAACTGAAAATATGTCAACTGAGTAAAGTGTATTACATGTGGTTCACGGGCAATTCATGGGCTTAATAGTACTCTGTAATGCTGTTCTATTTCGATATCATCCCTTAACATGGATGGGTGGATGATGTTTTAGTATTCTATTATCAAGAATGTAACATTTTTTTTACATGTTTTTTAAGATAAACGGCACCTCTGGTTACAAGGATCGAAAGATGTTGTTTACATATAAGATCACTGTAATATGTTTCACCTTTCTTTCTCTCCTGTAATGAGGTGTTGGGTATTACAATTTTCTGACTTGCCTTTCTATTTTCCGACATTTTCATGGTAACACCATCAGAATTTCTGTTGATGATATTGTTGTAAAGAGAGCAGTCAATCGTGGACTTTAGCTCTATCTATAGGTTATGAATCTTTTCCTTTTTTTCCAGAAAAAATTTAGATTATTGCTAATATTGGGTATGCTGGGTTACCAATAAGAACCTGGCTATATGACTCTGATTTGTGCTTTTTTCTAATATCGCTATTCTGCGTGATCCTACTCTGGATCTTATTAGAGCTGGATCTAATTTGTTTTTACTTTTTCTTGATATGTTTATGGAAGATGGATTTGTTTAACAGTAAATTACTTTTGGGCCAGGCAAATGCACAGAAACAAAAGGGGCAGGTGGTGAATACAGCTTCTGCCTTAAAGGCTATTGATGTTTTGAAGGTATGCGCAAGCTCATGTTCATAAATGCATGTGTATAGATTTGCTTGAAACTAAACTTAAGTTTTAATTTGTTCTTGTTAAATCATTTGACAATGAACTATTTTCCCTGATATGGAATGGGGCAAATCACATTGCACATGATTAAATTTTCCCATTTCATCATTTGGAAAATGTTGCATGAGTCTATTTCTCCAGCGACGCATGGCAGAAATCTATAAGCGATCATAGAATTCATAGAAATTAATTTTTGGAAGTTTTATATCTAAAATTTCATAGCACATATACATGGGTGGGTTTAGTAACCTAGGCCATAGTTTTGCACAATATGGCCACAAAATAGATAGTTTTTCTAGTGATAAATGATTTTCTTTCTTTGTGGTTAATGAGTGTATCCAAGGTTTGCAATACCAGTTTTGGTATGTGTACCAGTACCATTCTGGTACAATGTTGGTATGGGTCCATTCATGGTGTTGACACTTGGTGTGCCCACCATGCTCAGTATTGGTTCACTATCAATATGGTACAATATGCTTGATACGGGGCGGCATAGTCCAATATGATGAACCATGGGTGTCTCCAAACCATGTAGTTCAAGATGTATTGATCAAGATTAAGCCTGTCGGATTGGTAATTATATTGGAATATTTGTACATAATTTGAAAGCCTTTCCCTTCTCATATTAGAAGAAAGAAGGATACCGTCAAAGTCACTGTGGCCTAGATATATACACGTTTCACAGAAGAAGTGCTTCTTAGCCCCCAAAATTCTAATTGCAACTCAGTGATAGGCATTTGTAGTTTTGCACAACTCCTGCCTGGAATTGTTTGGCTTTGCCTTTATATAATAACAAAGATAAGACGAAAACACTCATATGAGTTAGACCTTGCACTGCACTCTACTGTTACTCTAGCATTTCCCTAGGGTTCAAACACTTCAACGTAACAGTTGGATCTCCTGTTACATTTGGTCTATATCCAGACAGGCACAATATGATACTAATGATATGCTTCAACCGGCTAACCCTGATCTATTACAGGCATTCCAAGCTGCGGCTGGGGGTTCTGGAAACGCCAGTTCATCATCAGTCAATAAATCTCTTATTGGGGAGTCTCTTCCTCGGGGTAGGGGTGTTGATGAACGAGCAGCTCGTGCAGCGGCAGAAATGCGGAAGAAAGCTGCAGCTAGAGGCCTCCTTGTACGCCAGAATGGTGTCCCTGTCCAAGCTCTGCCCCCACTGACACAGCTCCTCAACATCATCAACTCTGGTGCTACTGCTTCTGAAGCTCAACCAAATGCCCAGGCAAATGAACCCAAGAGGGAGGCAAGCAATGGCTCCACCTTGAATGGGACTTCAGTTGCCACGAAGGATGCTGATGGATCAGTTGAGAACCGTGATGATCAAGGTCCTGTCGGGTTAGGAACTTCTTTAGCTTCGTTGGACTCCAAGAAGCAAAAACCAAAACCAAAGGCTACAGCTTGAGGAAGGAAATGGGGGCGTTTTTATCAGTTAGGCTACATAGCCCACAGTTTTGAACATGAATGTGATTTTTAAGGATCACCCAACTCTTTTGCTTCATATGGGGGTAAGTTGATGATAATAAGTGAGGATTTTCATTCACAGCCATAAAGATTTTCATAGGATGGCAGCAACTGGAGTCATGAACATCCGGATTAGATGCAGAAGTTGGTTCGAGCATGTTTTATCAATGACTTTCTCGAGTTTGGATGCTTTCGATCCTAACGAACATCTATACTCCAGTTGCCAGTATGGACAAACTTAGGTTTCATTTAGAATAACTGGTTGCTCGGCCCTTTGAAATCAACAAGGCAGATGCAGCAACCATAGTGCCTTTTTTCTTCATACAGGCGACTTTACTTCCTAGATGATGTATTTGTATGATATGTCTGAAGAGCACGGCCTGGTAAGGCCTTCGAACTTGTAAAACATGGGATATAGGCCAGTTCAGCGGTTCCGGAAAAAAATAATTAATTCAGAAATGCTCTCTCTTATTAGTCTTTTTATTACTCTTAGTTTTCTCGTTTTAATACCTATAAGATGGTGAGCTTTTAAGCCAGTAGTTCTTTCTCCTATATATATATATTCATTTTAGCGAACCAGCTGAATTCATTCTTATTGCGCATTATGTTATATTGTAGCAATAAATTTAGCAGCTATGGTGGCCCTGGAATGATTACCCTGGTCATGGATGGCACTACTTAATGCTGAACCCATACAACGACTATAATTGAGAAAAAAACCACTCCATCTATTTCCGTAGTTTAAAGTGGGGTAGAGAATCAATTCCAACTTGGAAAGATGGCAAGACTTTGGTCGGCAGTATGAATAAAAGAATTCCTTTGTCAGACTCGGCGTGGAAGAGATGGTGGGCTTCGACACCCCAAAATGGCCACTGCAAAAAAGCCAGTGATTGTTCTTTATTTCAAGCGATCCGCGAGTTCCCGCTCTTAGACCTCCCCTTCCAGTGACATTCCCACTTTGAAGGGAAAAAGGCTTTGTGGAATCTCTCTTTCTGCCTCCTCCTGACAGACGAGGCAACATAAACTCAGAACTTGCCTCACTGGAAGTCTCCTGAATTTGCCAGGGAAACTCAGTTGCTAGTTTCCTCTTCTTCAGCTACCAGATGCTTCCATGCATTTAGCAGCCTTGCTCTGCTCGACAAACTATTGCTTTCTTGACCTTTAATAGACCACTTTTTATTAGATGATCCTATTTTTTTACCCCCCTTCTCATCTTTTTATTTTCTTGTATTTTCTATTTTGCTTCAGCTAGCATATCCTAGATCGGCTTTTGTCAGGACTAGCCAAATTACAGGGAGCACATTGTTAATACAGCAATCTCTCTGCTTTATTAAAATTTTTTGCATCATTAACAAACTTTTTCACTTCGATAATAGATTTTAGATTTAATGAATATTTGATATGGTGGGCATCAAATTTTCGATGCATAATATTGAGAATGCTGGCTCTTGCTCCATGGTACTTTCCAAGACAAGTCCGGCCTCATTTTTCCACCAAGACCTGGTCCCTCTCCGGTCTCCTACCCTAGGAAAACCTAGAAAGGGCTCGGTCCACTCAAGTTGAACATCAGAAACAGTTGGTTCCCAGAAAATGAGGTAGTTGGAGCGCGAGCAACCGTTTTAAATTCAAACAAGGATAATAAAGCTCGAGGAAAGCATCTTTGGCTAAAGGCCCCCGTGCCCCAAAAGCCTCCGGGTTTCGCTTTTCCTTTTCAAACCCCCTCTTCTTCCTTTTTTATTATTTTGGCCCCTTGCTTTGCTTATGATCATTAATACCAGGAGCGTTCCCACCCACCCCTTGTCCTATCCATCTCAACGCAAGGCTCTCTTGCAGTTCCTCTTCTAAACAAGGCGCGACGCACATTACTCGACATGGTCAGTTCTCTGCCAACCAACTCAGAGCTTTGTCCGTGACCCATCTGGTTCCATGACTGATTTGGTGAAGGCACCGCCACCAACCCATCATGACCACATCTTTATTCCCTCCACTTTCCTCTTTTAAATGTAGCTTCCAAGTTCTTCCCTCTTTGAACCCTTTAGTCCTTGGTTCACAGAGACACATCTTCTCCATGAAAGAAGTCCTCCCCCTCCCCCCATGAAGGCAAAGTCCGCCATCTTAAGTCGCCAAAAGAAAGGAGACACGACTTGTTCGAGGTTCCTTGCAAGGTGGCCGCTTCCGCTTCCTTGCCGGCGAGAGAAGCCGAGAAAACTGGCTGAGGCCCGGCAAGCGCATTCGTTGAGGTGGACTTCGGCAACCAGCTAATCAGAGCCAGAATCATTCCCACGGATCTCAACCCCGTGTCGAGGTCTGCATCCTTGTTGGAGAGGTAAGAATTCAAGGCTCACGTACATATTGTTAGGGAAGGCGAGGAAATCCTTCGGAGATTCTCATTCTCCCCAGTATATCTCCAGTGCCTAAAACTCCATCATCACCACTTGCATCACCCCCTCTTTCCACAGATATCAACCCTTCCGCTGACACAAACTAAAACATCGACCGATACTGAAACCACCAGCGATAGTCGTAGCAAGACTTCTGAAGAGGAAGCACATCAGTTGTCGCCACAGCCAGGGGAAATCCAACGAGCAGCGGAGCCGAGCAGCTGCGCCGGTGCTGGTTATGGCATCCCACCAGGTCCGACATGGCCAGGCCCAGCCGAGCCGGGCAGAGGAGTACAAGCTCAAGCACACCAGCCCCCAGCTCGGCGAGCGTTGGCCTGCAGGGGCCCATGGGAGGGGCGCCGGGTGGATGATGGGCCTCTGCGGCGACAAGTTCACGAGCACCTACGACCTTGTCGAGCAGATGTACTGCCTCTACGTGCGCGTTGTCAAGGCCAAGGACCTCCCCACCAATGCCATCACCGGCAGCTGCGACCCCTACGCCGAGGTGAAGCTCGGCAACTACCGGGGCACCACCAAACACCTGGAGAAGAGGACCAATCCTGAATGGAACCAGGTGTTCGCTTTCTCCAAGGAGCGAATCCAGTCGACAGCTCTCGAAGTATTTGTCAAGGATAGGGAGGTGGTGGCGAGGGACGACTACGTCGGCAAGGTGGTGTTTGATCTGAATGAAGTGCCGACCAGAGTCCCGCCGGACAGTCCTTTAGCCCCGCAGTGGTACCGGCTGGAGGATCGCCGGGGGGACGCGAAGGTGAGAGGGGAGATCATGCTGGCCGTGTGGATGGGGACGCAAGCCGACGAGGCCTTCCCGGAGGCGTGGCACGCCGACGCTGCCTCGGTCCACGGCGAGGGAGTCTTCAACATCCGGTCGAAGGTCTACGTCTCTCCGAAGCTCTGGTACCTCCGAGTGAATGTCATCGAAGCTCAGGACGTGCAGCCCAACGGAAAAGGGCGGTTTCCGGAGGTGTTCATCAAGGCTCAGGTCGGGAACCAGGTGCTTAAGACCAGAATCTGCAGCGCGAGGACCTTGAGTCCGATGTGGAACGAAGACTTGGTGTTCGTCGTGGCCGAGCCCTTCGAGGAGCATCTGGTGCTCACCGTCGAGGACCGGGTGCAGCCGACGAAGGACGAGGTGCTCGGGAGGACTGCGCTGCCACTGACGCTGTTCGAGAAGCGGCTGGACCACCGGCCGGTGCACTCGCGGTGGTTCAATCTGGAGAGGTTCGGCTTCACCGTGCTCGAAGGCCAGCAATGGAAGGAGCTCAAGTTCTCGAGCAGGGTCCACCTCCGCGTCTGCCTCGAGGGAGCTTACCATGTCATGGACGAGTCCACCATGTACATCAGCGACACCCGGCCCACTGCCCGTCAGCTCTGGAAGCAGCCCATCGGAGTTCTGGAGGTCGGCATTCTCAGCGCCCAGGGACTGATTCCGATGAAGATGAAGGATGGCAGAGGCGCCAGCGACGCCTACTGCGTCGCAAAGTATGGCCAGAAATGGGTAAGAACTCGAACAATTATCGACTCATTCAGTCCGAAATGGAATGAGCAGTACACATGGGAGGTCTACGACCCCTGCACCGTGATCACGCTCGGCGTGTTCGACAACTGCCATCTCGGCGGCAACGACAAGCCTGCCGGAGGCGGCCCAGCTAAAGACCTGAGAATCGGCAAGGTGAGGATCCGGCTATCGACGCTCGAAATGGATCGGATATACACCCATGCATATCCTCTCATCGTCTTGCAGCCGTCGGGGGTGAAGAAGATGGGGGAGCTGCAGCTGGCGGTGCGGTTCACCTGCTTGTCTTTGGCCAACGTAATCTATCTCTACGGCCACACTTTGCTCCCCAAGATGCATTACATTCACCCATTCACCGGGAACCAGGTCGACAGCCTGCGGTACCAGGCGATGAGCATCGTCGCGGCGAGGCTCGGCCGGGCGGAGCCGCCCCTGAGGAAGGAGGTGGTGGAGTACATGCTCGACGTGGACTCCCACATGTGGAGCATGAGGAGGAGCAAGGCCAACTTCTTTCGGATCATGTCGCTGCTCTCAGGGACCCTCGGTACGTGCCGCTGGTTCGACGGCGTTTGCCATTGGAAAAATCCGATCACGACCATACTAGTCCATGTCCTGTTCCTGATACTGATCTGCTACCCGGAGCTGATCCTGCCGATGATGTTGCTCTACATGTTTGTGATTGGGCTGTGGAATTATAGGTTCAGGCCGAGGCACCCGCGGCACATGGACACGAAGCTCTCATGGGCGGAGGCGATACATCCGGACGAGCTCGATGAGGAGTTCGACACGTTTCCGACGTCGAAGCCGCATGATTTGGTCCGGATGAGGTATGACAGGCTTCGGAGCGTGGCGGGGAGGATACAGACGGTGGCGGGGGACATGGCGACGCAAGGGGAGAGGTTTCAGTCTCTGTTGAGCTGGAGAGACCCGAGGGCAACCGGCCTGTTCGTGATGTTCTGCCTAGTTGCAGCTGTGGTGCTGTATGCGACTCCATTCAGGGTGATAGCTCTGGTCGCAGGACTGCATACGCTGCGCCACCCCCGGTTCAGGAGCAAGCTGCCGTCAGTGACGAGCAATTTCTTCAAGAGACTGCCGTCCCGGATTGATAGCATGCTCTGAAGGCTGAAGCTGCGATGGTTGGAAACATCATGAGGGAATTCCACGATTTCTTGTAGCTTTTGGCATTTGTTGAAGTATCCTGCTTTTTGCGAGATGTTTTTAGTCATGAGTCCAGGTCTCTTGTTTTGTTCGTTTTGGATGGTGAGGCGAGCGAGGCATGTATGCAACTCCCAAAGTCCTTTCGTTTCGCGTTTTTGATATGATGCGTTTTGAGCTTTCTTTTTTATTTTTTTTAACTCCCTCCCCGGCTTTACGAGAAAACCTACCAAAACATCGTTTATAGGCTAAGTTGCAGGCTACCATCAAATCTTAGAAGTACTTAAGGCAAATGAACGTGAAACTTATGTGGAGAAAATTTAAATTGGCTGGCTGAAGATGGTTGGATGAAAGGGATGACGGGTCACACGTTAAGTATTAGAGCGATATTTCACCGGTTTGTTTAAAAGAAACTTGCAATTCTCCAAAATTCAATCATCAAATGTATCACAAAATATGATAATTTTAATTCTCATTCTAATCCAATTCTAATTGCAAATGAAACATATTGTTAACGTAATTTCAAAAGTAATAATGTATTGTCACTGCCAAAATAAAGAATTGTGATAATTTCTTGACTGCATCACGTAGCATCATCCATGATTTAAGATCAGGCTGCTGAACTTTGGCCGCACAAATTTAGCAAAAACAACTCCTTTATGCAGATTCCAAATGAAACTATTTTCATAGTGCTGAAAGAGTCATTCTTAAAGAAGGTAAGAAATAACATGGGATCTATTTATAATGCAGATATAACCAAATAGTCCGACCCACCAAATAAGACCTGAGTAAACATCCCTCATGCATGACAAACCAAACATAATAAAAAGAAAAAATAAAGTTAACTTCCTTGCATCCAAAACTGGAAGTAGGCACCTAAATTGAAGATTGAACAGCACTAGGGAGGGAAGCAGCTCCAATGCTTTCATTGCCGTTTCAGAAAACAAGCTCATGTGGTTTCATGCCTGCCCTAAGAGAAAATCTAGCACCCAAATAGGTCTTCAAGTCTGGGACACCTTCAATGGCTTTAACCAATTGGGCATCCACGGCCTTCTGGTCATCTTTCTTCTCCTGTGGGAGTGCCCGGGTTTCCTATATTTTTTCAAAAAGAATTTTAGCATTAGCCAAGGAGCACATATAATTGTTGTCAGCCAGAGCCAGTGATCAGTAAATAGCAACAGACCTCTTTCTGTGTATCAAAAAATTCATTTTCACTCTTCTTTGTCTTGTTCTTCTTTTCCTTTGTGAAATATTTGTCATCAAATTTCTCAACATCAACCCCAGAAATATCAATCTTGGTGGATGTTCCAATGACATAAGCCTGATTCACACGACGCAGAGGAACTCCATTGATCTTGAAGGGCCCTGCAGCAGCATGAAAATACAAGAAGCAACACCAAGAAAAAAATTGGTGAACACAAGGAAAGCAAGTATCAGAAAAAGGAATAAGGTAAATATATATTGAACAGTTAGATGTAATAGCATATATGTTCCGGGTTTGTCAGCCTACCATACTAAAACAGAATATGAAACGACGTTATGTTGCTTTCAGCACTATTTCATAAATTGTGCATTGGTTGAGATCGTTTACATTGATAGATTTCAGCACTATGTGCACTATATATGGCTTTAGTTTTACATTGATAGCTAATGCTAACAGTATCCATAATTAAATATTTAAATTTCTTATTAGGCTCAGTTTTATTTTCCAAGAGTTAAATTTCAACATATTTATCATTGTTGCTCTAAACACAAAGATTACCATTCTATGATATAACAAAAATAGTAATGCCATTAAAATTTAACGTTATTAATTATTTCAAAAAGTATGCATTTCAAAATATTTAAGATAAGAAAAAAAATAAAAAACTGATAACCATTATAAGATATAGGGTTTTTGTGTACATACCCTCCAAAATATTGAAATTTGCATAAATACCCTTCTCAAATTGATATTTGCATATATATCCTTATCAAACACTTATTTTGTATATATACCATTTTGTTCTTTTTTCTACGTATTTACCCACGCCATCTAACGCCGTTAAGAAGTTAGCGGTTTAAAATTGAAATGACGAAAATACCCTTAATGGATAAACATGCCAAAAGAAACGTTTATAAGGGTATACATGCAAATAACAATTTTGGAGGGTATTCATGCAATTCCATATATTTAGAAGAGTATTTATACAACTTCTAAAATATTACATTTTTTATGAATGCCCTCCAAATTGATATTTATGTGCATGCCCTCACAAAACACTATATTTGTATGACATAGCGATTCAGCTAATGTGATTAGCCAAAATTGTATTCATTTAAATTAAAAATTAATTAAAATTATGAGAGTATCTTTTTATTTTTGAAGCAGGTTAGAGACTAACAGGTCTCACTGAAAACTAATATATCTACCTCCTTTGAAAAATTTCTCTCTCCCGATCCTCTCTTTCACTTCTTTGTCCAAAATCAAAACTTCTCTTGACTCCCTTCTCCACTATAGACAGACATTCATTATATCTTTTTTACATGAAGATGGTTAGATCCTGCATTTAGCTTTATGAATTATTTAAAGAAAAATGTTGTAAGAGATTTGCAACAATTATCTTTTAGTGTATAAGATTTGCAATGTTTATCTTTTAGAATTGAAAAATGCCTCATGTGTAGGTCGGTGGCTCACTTAAAATTACTCAGACAAGTTGGGCCCCATACACTAGATCTTTCCTTCTAGAAAATTGAAACTTTTAAAAAAAAGTGGCTTAAGGTACACAATGTAAAAGGTGGCGTTCTACTACATCACCGCGGAGGTTATTAATAAGTCTGAAGGGTTTGAAGTCCTTCAATGATTTTGCTTGGAGATGATTGATGTTGTTCTTCCACCCATGAGCATAACAGTAACAAGGAAGCTTGGTCGTTGCAATCTATCATGTGCCTTTAAGAGATTCTAATTCTTTTCTATATTCTAATACATGCCCTCAGATATGCATATATAACAATAAATATTATAACTTATGTTTCGATAAAATAAGATATAGTGTTTGTTATAAATGAAGAAAAATAAAGTAGAATAATCCCATGATTAGTTAAAGAACTTTCATAACTCTTTTTGTTATCTAATTGTCGAATCAATTTTTTTCTTAAGTAATATTTTTCTGAAAAATATTGAGAAGTAAGCACTAAACAAATCCGAGTGTTAAAACAGGTTAAAATAAATAAATAAATTTAAATTTTTGCATGTAAACCCCTCTAAATATATGAAAATTGCATGAATATCCTCACAAAATATTATTTGCATATATACCCTTATAAATATTTTTTTATATATTTAACCATTAAGGATATTTCAGTCATTTTAAATTTTAAGTCGCTAATTTCGTGATGACATTAGATGGTCTGGGCATATATGCAAAAAAAAATAAAGAATATACACCAAAATAAATATTTTATAAAGGTATACATGCAAATATCAATTTGAGGAGGAATTTATGCAAATTTCAATATTTAAGAGGATATGTACACAAAAAACCCTAAGATATATTAAAGAATAAAGACATAGTAGCATCATTTGATCCCCCCCAACGCTTCTAAAATTTTATATGGAGAATATATTGCTATGTGTTCTCCATCTTGTGCTCTATCCTTTGTTATTCTTCTGTCCTTTTTCTTGTTTTACTTCAATCAAAGCATGAGCAAAGGAGATACAATACCTTGAGTTAGACAGGTTGATTCAGCTCACACAGGTGCAGGGTCGGGTCCATGACCTGTATCAACTGGAATGAACGGCTCGGATGAACTGTCTCAACTCAACTTATTGCGAACTCTCCTTCCAAAATTTCATTAGCTAAAAAAGAATGCATTGTTTAGAACACCATACAGGTTCACCTGCATAAGTGTTGTTCTCTTCCTTATTCTCTTCCATTGTCATATATGCACTGCCATCTTCCAAGCTCCAGATTTATGATATGTTGAAATCATGCAAGCAATAACTTTATGCCAGACATGATTATACCCCACAACAAACTAGTTATGTCCTTGAACGTTGGAGAAGTTTCCAATAAAAAACAAATTTAAACCTTTTTAATAAAGGCAAAGGAGATGTACTCTACAGCAGTCTCTGTGTCATGTTCCAAAACCTGCTTTTGATTGTAATGAACAAGGTAGATCATCAACTCACTATTATAAGGTGGGAGGGAAGGAACTTATGTAGGTCACAAAGGGTTAAAACAGTCGAACTGAAGTCTACTGGAGTGCAGATTAAAAATTTCTGACAGCCATCAAATAGTTCCGGCCAGGTTAATGGGGCAAAACACTGCTTACAACCATTAGCTGATGTAACAGATGTACCAGCAGTCTTAACACAAATACCAGATGATGTAAAGACAATGGATGCTGCAGGATGCATTTGGAGTTAAAGTCACTGTAGTTTAATGTCACAGTGATCAGTCACATAAACTAAAGCTGTAAAGCATAGAACAGAAGGCACAACACTTCTGTTTAATAGTAAAGACTCCAACAATAACCATTGTACATGAATTTAATTGACAATTTAGAATTTTTAAAATTGATTATTTACTATTCACGCATTTAAGGTTTTTTGAATAGTGTGCTATGTTGTATATGCATATTTGACATATGGATGAGAAGTGAAAGATGAAATTACAAGCGGCAGCCACATAGTTATTATGATGGAGTTGGGTATGCCAACTACACCAATGTTTTAGAAGGTATTTGTGGTATCCTGAAAAAGTTTCTGAATGTGGAATTGGAAGCTTCTAAGGGCACCCCGACACAGCAATACTACACCAAAAATAAAAACTAATCATAATCATTTAATAGCACTTCTCCTAAATTGAATCATTAGCTATCCCACCAACCAACCAAACCAAACCAATGAACAAGTTTAGCACCTACCTCCATTTGTAACTCGTAGTCATGTGTGTTCAACTTCTAGAACTTATTCTAATAAAACCTGAACAAATCCTTCTATGTTGTAAGATGAGGGAAAAACAACCTCGAGGTAAAGGATAACCTTTTAGTACCGTGCCTAAAAAAGTCACATCACAATCTAGCTAAGGTTTTAATCTTACGAAGACCAATTTCTTGACACCCTTCTAAAATACTTACTATCCTAGCTAATAGGATAAATTGAAAAAATATATGTTGATTTTCTCTACTAAGTTCACACAACAGCACATAATTACTAAATACAGCAAGAAAAGACCCCACGCAACGAGGTGCAGACTAAACAAATCAAAAGCAACAAACACGAATTCACTAACAAAATTCGATCCATGCACTCAATGTTTCATACTAATTTGCAGCTCCAGACGAAATATATGATTGGCTCACCAAAAAGTTTTTTTTTTTTAAAAAAAAGCAAACGCACAAACAAATCCTACACGTCCGCAACATCTCGTTTCTAAATTATAAGATAAACCCTTAACTATTCACACACAAAAAAAAACAGTACTAACAAATGCAGTATAGTAGACCCAAACTAAACTGAGCTACAAACACTCACCAGTAACAAGAAGCAATCCCGAAGACAACTGCTTCAAGAAGACAACCCTCTTCCCCATAAACCTCCCAGCGAGAAGAATCAATACCGTTCCAGGCGTAATGCTCGGCCTGTTCTCAAAGTCCAAAATAAACAGCCATTAATTCTTAAACAAGACAGAGCGAAATCAAAGGCGTATGAGAGAGAGAGTGGGGTTATGGGGGGACCTGAGTTTGGTAGGCTTGGGCTTGCGGCGATTGGGGATGGGGGTCTTGACGTCGTCGGCGGGGTAGAACTTGGGGGGCTTCTCGGCGGGCTTGGGCGGCGCCACCTTGGGCTCGTGGCGGGGGAGGGCGCCACCGTGCTTGGCCTTGATCGCCCAGATCCCGCGCTTGTGATACATCTTCGACCGCGAGTATTTCCCGATCCCGCGGATCAGTTCCGGGTTCCGGCTCTTCGCCGTAGCCTTCTTCGCCGCCATTTCTCTCTCTCAGAACACCACAGGGAGCACGGACGGGAGGAAATGGAGAGGAGGCGGCGGGACGAGGAGAGAGAAAACCCTCGAGCGCTGGATTTATATTGAGGCAGATGAGAGCCCGCAAAACCCTAACCCTAATCAGCTGATGGAGGTCTTATGCCCTACCGTCCGTTTTGCGTGGCGATTCGCGTGACAAGATCCGGACCCGATCAAATGCGTATATGGATCCGATGATGGGCTGGACCGGACCAAGAGGGACTATGGACCATTTGATGGTCGGTCGTCCATCACGGCCCTCAGAGGCGTGAGACGCAGCCATGCAGCGAGTGGCGTATTGCACGTGGGCACGTGCATCACGGGGCACAGCGGGGGATCGACCATCGCAGGGGTCAGATTACTCCTATGAACTTTGTAATCAAAGATTGCGGATGTGTGGACTTTATAATTAGAGATCATAATTTTAGATTAGTTGGGGCCGAGGGACCGACTCATCTTCAACAGGACTATTATTGAAGCAAAGCTAAGAGCTATATAGAAAAACCTAACTTATGCAAGACTCGTTCTGGGTATGGACAACAATATGCCTTGAAGAGGCTGCCACAATGAACGAATGGATTCAGGGCCAACACAAAACTAGCGACGAACAACCACTATTATAAAACATACACAAGCTATTGAGAGGTTGTAACATCTTTCGAGCCACTCATGTCCATCGAGAGGCGAACAGGGCTGCTGAGTAGGTCGCCTCCTTTGTTGCCCAACATTTAGATAGAATCCTTTGAAAGAACCACGAGACCGCTACTCCTGTTCATCAATTTTTTTTTTTTGAATTTTTTGGTCATTTTCTTTGTTGCCCAGCATTTGGTCTGGCTCTGATACAATCACCCGGAAATGATCCAAATCAAACCAAAAACATGGACTCAAAGAAAAAGAGCAGCTCCAAATGCCAGCTTGCTAACTGACTTGACCCAATTAAGCTTGATATAACCTGAATAGACTAAAAGAACTAAGATTTAGACAACGAATGTTCAACGATACGAGAGCTTGGTCAAAACAAGGCAGATGTGAAAGTGTTGAAATCACCACTTGTCATAAAAGTTTAAACTTATAGGATGAGGTAGATTTATTTATATATTTTATATTTTCTTATACTTCCCCTCATATGTGGGCTGGATTTTTCTTTTAATGGACGAGCCCAACATGTGAAATTTTTTAATAATAAAGTTAAAGAGTGCGGAGACAGGGTTCGAACTTTCTGATACCATGTTGAAATTACTACTTATCCTAAAAGCTTAAGCTTATAGGATAAGATAGATTTATTTATATATTTTATATTTTTTTATGGAAAGAATTAAGTGAAGTTGCTCTATGCTTGTCCCTAACAATATAAAGCAACCCTAAGATGACCACATCGAGGTGTTCTCCCCATGCCATTGTAGGTGCATAAATTAACCTTGGCCTCCAAGATCCTAGGAGTCACCTCGTACTTTAACATGAAAGTTGGATTCCACAATTTTTTTTTTTTTTTTTACTTAAAACGGGTTCTTCAAACAACGCGTGTCCGAATACACCCAAGAACATCAAAATACAAAATCTCGCGTAGTGCCGATGGCAGCTCCCGCTCTCCTGCCCACAGGGCGTATCCCGAATGGTGTGCTGCATATGCAGCTACCCAGTCAGCCGCCCCGTTGGCCTCCCTGAATACATGCTTAGCCTCAAAGGCCACAACATCCCTCACAATCATCCTAATATCCCGGATCAGAGGATGGTCAATGCTCTCCCGCCGAATCCACCCAATGACAGTGGATGAGTCGCCCTCCAAGATGATCGAGCTAGCCCGCAATACCCGCCGCGCATGGCAAAGGCCGGCCCAGGCAGCTCGCAACTCCGCCGCTGGCACTGATATGTCAAATAGCCGGCAACTGCCCGCTGCCACTACCCTAGAGTGAGGGTCACGTATGACAAAGCCGGCACCGCCTCGTGTACCACTGTCTAGTACTGAGCCATCAAAATTGACCTTGAGGAAACTCGGGGGTGGGGGCTCCCAGGTGAAGAACACCGTCCGAAGAACTGCCGGAGCAGAGAAGGAACCCCAGGTGTCTCGAGCTATCAAGGTCGTATCTGAAGGGCTGGTAGGTCTGAACTCCATCGCCAGTACACGAGTGGACTCCGCAACAAACCTTGGCGACATCCTACGCTCGCCAAAGGTGCGAGCGTTCCGTGCCAACCAGATCTGGTGGGCGGTGCAAATCGCTCGGGTAGCCTCATGACATGTCCGGGGACTAGCCAGCCACTGACGAATCATCTGTAGAAACAGTCTCCTCTCCCGCCAAACCTCCTCTGGGATCCCCGACCACTGCCATGTCTGCCTCGCCCAAAAGCATCCAAATAGTACATGGTCAACTGACTCATCCGCACCGCAAGCCCCACACTCCGCAGGGATCCCCAAACCACGTCGGCTCAGCACAGCTCTCGTCGGAAGGCGGTCCCACATCACCTTCCATAGAAAGAGTGCTGCTCTCGGATGGAGCCTAGACCTCCAAATCCAGGCACCATCCCATCCACTCTCATGCTCGCGCTGAATCACCCGGGCCAGATCACCCAGTCTAACACTGGCCCTGCATGAAGTGCTCCAAACCCTGACATCTGGGCCCTCGCATCCTGGTACTGACAGAGAAAAGATCCTCTCTGCTAGATGTGCCCCGAACAACTGATGGAGTCTGTCCACGTCCCACTCGGCCCTCCCTGGTGCTAAGAGGTCGCACACCCGGAGCCCCACTGCTGCCTCGAAATCCACCGTCGTCGGCCAATATCTCAAGGGGATGGTATCTACCCACGGGTCATCAGTCACCACAATGGTCCGACCATCGCCCATCAGCCACCTGGTATGAGCTAACACGGTCGGCAGGTACCTCCCAATCTCACGCCACATGAAGGAGATGCGACGACCACGCCGTGCCACCTCAGGGCTCCCTCGGCCATATCTAGCAGCCATCACCCAACTCCAAAGCCCATGTGGCTCCAACAAAAAACGAGCTGCATGCCGTGCAATGAGTGTCTCACGCCGCTCCAGAAGGGACTGAACTCCCAGACCACCCTCACTGGTGGGCCGGCATACCCGCTCCCAGGCCACCAAATGTACCCCACGACCCCCACCACGGGACCCCCAGAGGAAGCTCCGGAGAAGACGTTCAATCTTCGACAGAGTCGTCTTAGGGACCACAGTGTTGGCCATGAGATATACCGGCATGGATCCAAGCACTGATCTGACAAGTGTCAGCCTCCCCATCATGGATAGAGATGATGCCCTCCATCCCTCCAGCCTACTCTCGACCCGCTGCACCAACTCCGAGCATTTCGCCACTCGTAGCCTCCGTCCTGTGATGGGAACTCCCAGGTAAACCAAAGTCCCCTCCTGCTCGGGCATCTGCAAAATACTCCTGATGTCCTGTCTGACTCTGCTCTCTGTGCTAGGGCTGAACTGGATGGCTGACTTCGTGAAGTTTATTCTCTGACCGGATGCCGCACAGTAATCTGCCAACACTCTGCGAAGTACACGTGTCTCAGAAACCCGCGCCCTGGACAAGAGAAGACAATCGTCAGCAAAAAGTAGGTGAGAGACAGGTCCCGCCCCCGGTGCTGGATTCCACAATTAGCTGCGCCTTTGTTTCATGCGAAACAGAAAATAATCTCACCGTTACCTACAGGATATGCAGTAATCCGTACAGGAATCCTTTCTGAACGATTGCTGGTTAAGATGATCCGTTCGTAATTAGTTTCACAAGTGTTCATGGCAACTTGTTGCCGACACACGGCCAAAAGGCAAGCATGGCTTGCATCAACCAAGCCCAGAAATGGGCTAAACTTTGAATATTCTTCAACATTAGAGGACGCACTCAAAGTCCGATTCTAACATACCGTTAACACCCCATTTATAAACTAGTTCGTGGAATCACCTGAGTACATTGGAGGAGTCCCTCTGACTGGATGGCGTCAAGAGCCTGTTCACCAAGATCCTTTATGTTCCTTCTATGAGAGGCCGAGCTCCTGCAAGGTATACCTAATCGAGTCAGTAATACTTTCATTTTTTAGGGCAAGAATCCATCTTCCGGCCGTCCACCCCAGAACACCGTCAAATGGTGCGATGACGATTAAGGTAATTCTAATAAAACAAAAATCTAATAAATCCCAAACAGAGATATCTGACTTTTATGACAAGGAAAACAGTGCTAACAATCTTAGCACACTAGATCATAGTAGGGGAGAAATATGTTGATCTATGAACACATACAGCTTATTTTGTAAATAGCAGGAGAAATTAGCTTCAAAAAAAATTGCTCGAATAGAAATATAGCCATGGGTAAACTACAGCACAACCATAAAACTAACAGCCTCCATGAATAAAGTGGAAGCTCTAGCTCTCGTTCCTTAACGACAAACACAAATTGATATTATGTTCTATCGAGACAAAAAAAATCATATTATGATTTCTCACCACCTAGATGGATCTAATTCCTAATTCGGAAAAAAAAAAAACATGTATTACAGCCTTCACTTTTTCTGAAAAGCAAGAGGATAACCAAAATCCTGCTTTTCATATGCATACAGGTTCTGTAGGTTCGGCTGAAACGTAGGCAGGCAAAACTTCATTCCTTCCACATATCTGCAAACTCGTCTGGCTCCAAAGGATTCGACATTTCATGCATCTTCCTCCTTGTCTTCGCCTTGACCTTCTTTGCATACTTCCCAGCCTTCTTCCTCTTCTCAAGTGCCCGAATCTGAGGCAAGTTGAGAAGGTAAAGTGAGAGAGCAATGTACAAAGGTCAATGAGGTTGGGACAATAACAGTGTCCCTGGAACATAACAAAATCGACCATAATTGGATGCGTTAGGAAAAATGGGTAGAGCAATAGGAGTGCAGTCAATCTGGTGCTTTCAACCTTCGCCACTAGAACCACCAATTCTTAGAAATATAAAATCATAATCGAGATACACCATACGATATCATGAATACAATCTGTACAATGACACATTCTCATATCTCTTGGCACTCAACAATTCAACCGTTGCATCCATGAATAGGAGACTAAAGCAGAGGTGGAAAAGATAAGCTTTAAAAAGACTATATACAGAGATTCAGGATGCTAGGGAAAAACAAGACTGAGAAATTTCAAGAAATGCATGTATCTGCCGAAAGGAAGATTTCTTCGCTAACCTAATGCAAAACTGCAAAAAGGGCTGGATTGAGGAACATGGTTCTCTTGTGAAGGCTTTGTGCATAAGGCAATATCCCAGGTGAGAGAACAAATAACTAAAGTTTCAAGCAGCGACCAGCAGAGTGGTTCCCATCAAGGTTGGATATGAAAAACTGAACTAAATGCAAGGCCAGGTTTTGGCTTACTTCTAGACGAATCCTTGAAAAAACAGCTCTACTAGGGATACATGAATAAGTCACTACAGAAAATTTCTCACCGGAATAACAGAATCATGATAGGAGACTGCTGCAGATAGCAAAAGTTCTTGTTTTCACAGGAGACACAAGCTGGGAATCTGGTAGACCTTTGGGAAACTAAAGAAAAGCAGTGCCATGTGAAAACTTAAAGAAGATCAGATTCATAATTATAGAACAAGATCATTTAACAGCCCAACAACTTGAGGAAGGCATGGATGTCACCTGGCTTATCATGTTAAGCAAACAATAGAAGAAGTCTTCAAAACATCACAATTTATCTCTATCAACCTTTTAAAAAATATACAAAGGGGTTTAAACCACAGGATTGGCGGATGTTTCCAATGAGCTGGATTGTTTGTGAAAACAATGAAAAGAGAGAGATCCGTAAATGAACCTGGAAAAATCATAAAACAATAGTACTAAATATCAAATTAAAACAAAACAAAGATTTATTTGGCAAAACCTCTGGAGATTTTATTTCAGAAATTATGTAGACTGATGGTGTCTAGCATACCTTCTGTAGGGGGTGCAAAATGTTTAAAGAATATAAAATTGGATAACTATAACTATATATATATATATATATATATATATATATATTTGACATTTAATCTTATTATAATAACATACATAATCTAACTGTTGTGCATGACCATGAGATCGATGAAGAACATTTCATATAGAACTTCATAATAATTTAAGTTTGCTAGGCATGAGCTAAAGGCGAGCCCTGATCTGATGCACTGAAATATTAAGTTCCTTTGGTTTGATTTCAAATGGAATCGTTTCTCTCTCAATTAAAAGCAAGAGTGGTCGTGAGAGAAAACTGGTTTGAAATGGACAGTTCAACCCATCCCCAAAGACAGACCAGAACTTCCTGTCAAGTATATTTGTAAACAAATACGGTCCTGGTTTTGGTCCAATGAAATGTTCCAGTTTTTGGCCAAATGCTAATCAAATGTTTACATACTTGCATTAGATTTTTGCTTATTTCCCCCCAAAAAAATCTAGATGAAATGACATGTACTAGATAATACTTTAAATCATGTAAAAAGCAAATGTAAACTCAAGGAGAGAGAGAAAGACAATCACTACCTGGTTAGGCGATACATAAAATGGGTTCTCGTATAATGTTGGGCCACCAAAACTGCCCGCAAATATCTTGATTGGATTCAAACAAAATCTTGGACCAACCTATTTGCAACCAATTTCATGTTCTCAGTGTAGACCAATATTCAAGTGAAGATATATGCCTTAAAATCTTGGGGAAAAAACTATATGATACCTCTACCAGTGTCATTTTGTCTAAGCCTCCCCGGTCCACTTTATCTGTTTCATTGTGAGGAACAGAAATCTGCAAGGACATCAGATTCTAATGAAATCCGGAAATCATAAGAAAAGAGAAGATGTTGATAAAAATCTGGAAACAAATTTTATAGTTCAAAAGCTTCATTTTAGTGCCCTTCATAGCAGAGCCATCCAGGTACATTAGACTTAAACATGGGATATAATCCCCAATCCAACATCAGGTATATGACTTGTAACTATGCCATGCTTCTTTGGTTTTTCCAGTAGGTTCATTTTAATTAACAGGTGCAGGTTATAACAATATAACAGTATCAACATGGGCTGCAAAATTTTGAACCATTCTTCTCAAGAAGGGACCAAGTACTGTACCTTCAAAATCGTGCAATGGATCAGTAGAATCTTGTTCAGTAAAATTTTCTGTATATTCCAAATTCAAAGGCTTTTGGCCACCAAAAACTATTCATAGTATCATAATTGTTATGATGGCTTCCATAACTAACTTTAAGAGTAGAGTTAGGCCCCCCTCCCTGGAGGCAAGTACTTGACCATAAATGGAACATGTGGCTTTGACTCTCAATTTCGAGAGAGCTTAATAGTCAGGATCTTTCAACCTAAGGCTGCACCCACGATGATATTAATCTGCAGACTCACTTCCACATCTTCGTAAGCACTTCCAAACTCTTAACTTTTTGAGAGATCCTATTCATTGTGTTTGCACAGAAGCTGTACTCAAGCAGCAGGTTTGGGAGTTGTTCCTAGGTCCATTAAATCAGCTAGTAATTGTTATCTTTGCATCGAGTACTTAAAACTCATTATCTGGATAAAGTAGACAAAATATATGCATGAAGACTGGATCTTGCTCCTTATAACTGTGAGGCACCATATGTGATGGATGCTAACCACTAGGCACCATGCTTAAGAATAGTATCCTAATTCACATTTCATGCCAAAATACATTGGAAGTTAATGGTGTTTTCACATGTTCAAAACTTTGATCTTGCCAATGCAACATTGCTAACTTGTATATTGGTAAGTATGCAACTAATCCTAAGCATGGTTGTGTGACAAAATCACCTGATAATTTCGAAACCATATGTGATCATCGACAATTGAAAAAACAAAGACATGGTCATGGAAAGGTTTAGCTTTTCTGTGATCTTTCGGTGTCCCAAATATCTGCAATTAGAAAGAAAGGCATTAGTGTATTTGCAGCAAAACAATGTCATGAACACCGATAAGCAAAGAAACTTTTCAACTAGGGTCATTAGCATCAGCTACAGAATCGTGCATATATTAAAAAAACATCAGTAACAACATTGCTGTGTTTCAGAATGGGAACAAGCAATGCAAACTTCATAGTACATATGGGTTACAGCCTAGAACGCCAGTCTCTTTGTATCATTATTTGCTTCAAAGCCTAGAACTGTCATCTCAAGGTGATCAGCACCTAATGGCAACTAATTGCTAAAATATCATAATC
Source organism: Phoenix dactylifera (assembly GCF_009389715.1). Lineage (NCBI taxonomy): Eukaryota > Viridiplantae > Streptophyta > Magnoliopsida > Arecales > Arecaceae > Phoenix > Phoenix dactylifera. Next base: position 1,692,265 of record NW_024067673.1, on the reverse strand, counting down.
CAATCAAAATGTCACCTGAATTTTAATAACATTGCCAGGCAACTATGAAAGACATCAAAACATCTCAAATCCAGCTTGGATAACTTAACAATTAGAGAAAATACTAGATAATACAGTAGTTGTTTGCGAAACAAATTTTCATGGTTTTCCATTGTCAATCACCATCTCAAGTGATAATACTTTGGGAAGATAATTCACCTTTAGTCTAAGAAATGTTCTATAGAATTATCATTATATTCTATACTATGCATGTTATAGACCTTCAATATGTTCCCTACGTTGTTTATCAATGTATTATTATCCTTAGATGAGTCTATACTTTGTAGAATGAATTTTTATAAGGGAACCAATTATGTGGTAACTTGTGTAGCAGGAGTGCATATATCAGATTGCTGTGCCTGATGAGTTAAAAAAACTCGCTCCAAATCCCGCTCCTTACATTCCATAGCTACTAGAAAATGGACACCATAGGGGCTCATCAGCAAATTGGGATGCAGAAATTTTTATCCCATATTTGCATAACAAAAGAACCATGACGGCTATTACAATCCATCATGCCTTTCACATATTTGATGCTAACACAATTCCTTTTCTTACCTCACAACAAAGGTTTTCTTTTAATGTGGCACTACTAATTGCACGATGATATGGTTTACACATCATGCTTTCCAATTTCAAAACAAGCATGTTTCTATGCCTGACAAACGTCAATGGAGAGACTGTTCCCCTTCACATGTTTCTTATTACATGTTATACACAAGGTAGAAATTCTTTTTCTCCAATAAAATATCACAATTCTACATATGGGACCCCATAAGATTTGAAGATCTCTTATCTGTTTCAAGAATAACCTTCCGTCCCAATTTGATCACTCATTAAGCAAGCATAGTCTCTCCATTTCGTATTCCAAGGAAGCTCATCCTAATCAAAGCCTAAACACTGCAAACCCGATATTTAAAGATTGTTATCTAATTCGTTATTTATAGTTTCTCATTGATCCTTTACGCTCTAACGAAATCATTTCAAAATAGAGCAATGAATTTCCATGTTTAGTCATAGGGACGTGACCCACTATGTCAATTTACAAAACAATGACAACCCCAAATTTGCTCTCCAATATAATTTTGTTGCATAATTGGATAGCTGGGCAACTGTCATACATCCACAAGGAATTATCATTTTATCATAGTCTGGCTTCCTCTCATTATTGCTAAGTATAACCGTAACAAATTTCCTTGCCCTACATAATCCTTCAATATTTGAATATCATTCTTGGTGATATTTATCATTCATCCAGATATGAGTTACTAGTTCTCATGTACATAGTACCAACTGGGTCACACTAACCCAACTATGGTTGTAATGCAACCGAGTGTTGTTCTCCCACATTTAGCAAGCATCCTAAAGTATAAAAAGTAAAATAAATAAAAAAGACTCAACTTCAACATGCAGAATTTAGAAGAGACCATGTTTATCTACTCGACTACTCCAGCGGACTAAACTTCTTTTTTTGAGAACTCCAATGGAAAGTTAAGATAAAAACAACACACTACTTCATGAGGTTGAATCATGATTGCTTTTTCAAATTTTGGAACATTTCTCTTCCAAATGTTTGTTGCTAGTGCTTGAGATAATGAAGATATGTGACATTTTCACAGGCCCATCTTCACCAAATCAAACATTGGTTCATCCTATTCCAAATTCACAGTTTTTCTTCAAGTTAATTGGTGGTTCTGTTTTGTTGTTTAACATCTGACCGTAGCTAATATGAATACAGAAAAACACCACAGAGGTTCACACAAACAGGAAAAAAAATGTAGAAGCCCTTGACATGCAAAAGGTCAAAAGGAAAGAGCCTCGATTTTATCTTGAAATGGCAACCATAATTCCACCATCCTAGATAGCTGCACCACCAAGCTGAGATATAACATAAAACTTCAAAATGAATCACAACAACATATGCAATTCTAGTAAGAGCCTTATACTTCATTTGCCAGACACAGACTGATGCTTCAAGTTTTGATTTAATCAATTAAACTATATTTTTCAGGAGTCAGTCTGTTCAATATAACCGTCTAAGCTGTATATTTCTAATTCAAAATTTTAGTTTTTTTTTTTAAAAAAAAAATCTCTAGTAACTGATAACCTTTTATTGGGCCAGGACAGTTTTTGGCACAGCTAGAGTTTATTGATTTGCATTTTCTGTAAACAGAAAGTGGTCAATAAGGTGAATGTTTGCATTTTTTATTTCAAAATTTCAGGTTTTATTTAAAAATGCTAGGTCAAAACAATCATAAGGATTCAAAGTCTGAACAATTTTTGAAATTCACATTTCTGCACCAAAGCCAGCATACCTGGACTATGATCTCCTTTAAAAGCTTCCAGTAAGGATCCTTAGCAAAATTTGTGGAAAATGTTAAGATTGGGCGAGATCCTTTTAAGTGATTCCCAGTAAGCTTCAACTCCTCCATCGTGTGCACTATACATAATGAGATATATATTGTTAATTAAAGCATAAATGTACGATGGTTTGCAGATTAAGAAGACGAAACAGAATTGTTTCGAGCTCTTATTTATGATCAAAAGACATATTTCAATTGATGCAGAAGTTCAAATGGTAATTGAGAATTCTACATCATGTTGCAAACCTCTTAGACACATTATGCAGATTCATACGTTGTTAGGGATTCAAAATATGTACCAGCATTAACCAAGAATTTAACAGATGGTCCACTTGGGCACTTGGCCATCCAGAGGTAGAGATCTTTCTGCTTTCTGCACTGATGTAAAAGTATCACGCAAGGTATCAACAAACAGAAAATGCAATTATGATTGCATTAAAAAATTAAAAAAGAAAAAAATAGTGATGACAGAGTAGAAATATCAGATGTAACCAAACTTCACTTTTAATCTGCTAGACTTACAAAGTGACTTAGCATTCTAACCATGTTACTGGAAAAAAAATGGTTTCTCTTTTACCAGATTTAAGAAAGAATAGTTATGCATCCACCATTTATATGGAAGCTTAGAGCCTTGCTCTCAAATGCTTCCAGCTACTAAGCTCATGGTTGCTGAGTTTAGGTACACCAGGGGACTATATTATGGTGATATTCACCATACAAATAGTTGGGGGGGCAAGTACCATATGATAAAAAGATTTATACTGTACCTCAAAAAACAAGCAGCTGGAGCAGTTCTTGAGCTCAACCAGCTCATTAAGGGTAGCCCCTTTGCTCTCTTTAGATTCGACCTTGCTATCTTTCTTGCAGTGAGGAAGAAGAGACACCACATTCAGCATCAGATGTCGATATCTACCAATACACATTAAACATTATTCAATAATACATAAAGAAAAAGAAAGAACCTTACAAAAGTTAGGGTTCTAAAGGTACAATTATTTACAGTCTACCTATAAGTTATTCGCCTTGAGCATGTAACCAGAACCTTCTCTTTGTTTCTAAAGACTGGAGAATCATTCTGCGTTTCAATTCCCTCCTCTTTCCATCCTGTGAGAGTCCGCTGGGATCTCATTGGGGCGGTTTCCTGCTTCTTTGGAGCTTCTGAAGCCTCCTCATGCTTCCGCTTCTTCCCCATTCCCACTAATCCTGACATGTTGCCATTACTAAATTGAAGCAGGAACAGAAGGTGAAGATCTACTGTTTTTTAAAGAATTACTTCTCTCACTTCATACAAAATCGTACTTTGGATGGATTCCAGTTCGAACATAAGATTAAACAAAGGGAAAGTTTTACAAAGCAGAAGTGCTTAGATGTAAGGAAAGTAGAATATAATACTCGTGCTACTGTCTACCGTTGCTAAAAAAAATTTTAAAAAAAATAATTTTTGAATTAAAAAGACAACCTTTTTCATTAATTTGAGTGGAAATTTGACACATGTGAGTGCACCAATTGATCAAGAATCTATAACCATACATGCAATCGGAAAAGGTAAATAAAAAGGCGAGAATTGAAGAATACAACATGCTCAGAGGCAAGAACTAAGTGAAGGTGAAGAAGTAGCCCTACCTGAGAACTAGCCCTGAGCGGATTAGGGTTTCTAGAGTAGGAGAGGGAGAACCAAATTTGATCGATTACGATTTCGGGCAGCGGTCGGGAGGGAGACGAGATGGGACGAGAGGGGGGTGGTAAGGGTTTAGGGCTTTGGCTTAGGGTTCGGAGTGTCAACGGGTCGGGTTTGGCTCCGTCTTATACCTACCCGCATTCTGTTCCCACTTAATGTCTAAAATCCGACCCGGATCCGCACACAATGACCATGGAAAGGTCCAAATACCAATGTAGATGACGGTAGTCTCAAAGTACTAATTACAAATTACAATCTAAAGAGGCAATCGGGTTTGTCATCAGAACCAGGAGACTAAATTGGTGGCGGCCGGGGGTCGATAGATCTTTGAGCAAAATGTGATTGGCGTTGAGGCCAGAGCTGCTTGGGACGGCGTCTCCTACACTAGACGGGTGCTAGGCGCAGATTATATTGTTCTTGAGGGGCATTCTGCCACGGTGATCTGATAGATACCCAATTCCAGTTATATTTCGAATGGAATGCGACTAATCCTCAGACTGCTTGTACTTACAAGGAGGTAAATAGTGCGGCAGATTGGGTGGTATCCTTCGCGGCTCAGCACTTCAGGAGCTTCATTTGGGATAACCATTTTTTGGTTCCGTCTCTATTGTACTCTCTTATCCTTTTTGATCTTATGGGCTCCACTCACACCTATTGTGTATGAGTCGCCATTGTATCAAAAAAAAAAGAGGCAATTGCCGCAGCACTGATTCAATTTTAAGTTCTCCTAGGTTGATAGCCTTTGTTTTCGTTTTTTTTTTTCTATTTTAATTTGTTAACAAACTGAAGGCCTTAAGCCTCTAGAGTAGACGTAGAGCCTTACGGTCTAAATAGAGAAATTGTTTCAAGTCAATCGGTCTTCATAGGAATTTCAAAGATGATTTTTCAGTTGTCCACATGTTTAATGTGTTGAGGATTAAGTTGTGGGGACGAGAGAATCTTTGATTATTTTTCTAGGCAAAAAATTGTGAAAAAAAATATTTATTGTTTCTCATAAAAAGAGGAATGAGTTTGCAAAGAAGTATAAGGTTGATTATATATATATAGGGTTTACAAATAGATGTCCTTTTGAATAGAAAATGATGAGAGAGAGAGGAGGCGGAGTGCAGTCTTTAGAGTATTCGGACCTCCGACTTTTCAAGCCCTTTTATTTTTCTTTTACCTTACAATGCCTTTGTAAAGGAAGGCCCAAGTTCAGGTTGGAATACAGGCCGGTCCAAAAAGGCCCAATACCAAATGTGCCTGAAATCTTCAGGCTCGAAAGACAGAAAGAGGGGAAGCATTGGTCACCATGTGGGAAAGATAGGACTGAAACCGGATGAAATACTAGCATATACATATTCTTATTTATTTTGTTTGATAATTATAGATACGGATACGAATGTTAGTTGGATGCAACAATTTATATCCATATTTATTTTAAACGGATATAAATACCAATCGGATGCCAAAAGTATGGATATACATATCGATATAAATTAGATAATTAACTTTTATGACTACAAAATTAAAAATATTACTAAGTAGATAATAAATCAAGTTAATAGAATATTAATGTGGTCATTTTTTTTAAAGTTTGAGTAATATATAAAAATAAATAGAGCTACAAATGAAATTAAATATTCAGATATAGATTAGATAGTTGTCTATCCATATCTTTTTTTTTTGTTTGACGGATATGGATGTAGATATGGATATTAGTTGAATACTCAAATTTTTATTCATATTTATATAGATTTGGATATAAAAATATATTTCGATGGATATTATTTGGTTGCCCTTATAGTCTGGTCAATGGCACAGAGAGGGGAGAGAAGACCCAGTCCAACTCCTCAAAGACAAATTCCACAAAATGACATTTAGAAATACTTGCATGTACGTAGTCTTATTTGACTATTTCAGGAGGTTGTATAAGGTCCGGTCTAACTTCAACATGGCTATAATATATACTGGGTCTAAAATTTGGAATTCACTTCGTGTGGTTGGTGAGTTTTATAGGTCAGGCGAAAGTATATATACCAGATGGGAAAAAAAAACCATGTACATGCAATGACATCATTAACTAAGGAAGATTACTGCAAGTTTTATGGGAGAAGACACATGCAGGACTTCATATTAGATGAGCTAAGAAAGCTGAAGTCGTGCATTTGCGCAATCCTAAATTGATCATCCTAAGAAAGCTGAAGACACATGTATCTACTCACTTGTTGAATAGCCTCAAGAAAAGTCCTTGCTATATGGCTCTCTCTTTGCAATATTTGGGCGCTGAGTTCATGCCGTTTAACTCGACAAATCAAAAATTATCTCCCCTGGAAGATCCAAAAAATTGAATTTAAACCCGCAAAACCTAATTGATCAGAACGAAGTGAATGACAAACAATGGCCTTTATATATAGAATTACAGATTTAACTTATTGATATTTATTATGCAATGGATGTTAAAGCTGCACATTCAATAGTATATGGATGAAAGGAAGGAAAAGAGATGTGATAGAAAGTTCCATAAAATAATATTTTATTTAACAATCTATCTATAGATAGAGTTGATGCATTCTAATATTACCTTTTAATAAGCATATCAACAATGTTCCCTTGAAATAATTTTCCAATAGCCATAGTTTCCTTGGTTGCAACTATTGTAACTTTTTCTCAGAACTATTGTGACTACTTGCCTCATTAATAATAATAATAATAATAATAATAAAAAACTATGTTTCTATGCCTTCCCAATATTCATGAGATGCCTCTATCCCTGAGGATGCAACAAATTATCATCGGCCTACTAGATCATAGCCAATGTTCAAACCATAATTGATGGGTGAAAAAGATGGGTGAAATCTCCAGTTGCTGGAGCGGGTGGACACTACTCCATGTTATATTAGATCCTACCTAGTAAACTATTGAGTAACCTACACTCATGTTACACATAAAAAATCATCGAAAGAGAGTATTCAGTTTTGTTGGAGTTCAAATGCATGGGACATGGACAAGTCGGCCATCTGGCACCCACTACCTAGGTTACAAGTCTACACTAGCGAGCTTAGCAACAGGCATTGCAGAGTAGAGCTGATCATGGACCGGACTTTAGGTCTAAACTCTAACCTATGCGAAATTTGATATTTTTTATGCCTATGATCAGTTTTATCGTAGAATTACGTGAAGAGAACTATAAGTTATGATCCTCATAGGTACGCTCGTTTTTTGTACTGTAGAGAGCTATGCATATCACATCATCCATCTTGATATGAAATACATGGATAGTTGCTAAACACGCGAAGTAGAAAGATTGTTGGAGAGTCCTGAATTTCCAACACAAGTGATACAGCAACAATCTAGGCATGCACAATCTTTTGAGGCGCAAAAGATGCACCATGATGAATCCAACTTCCAAAGAACTATGCAATCGCCTACCCCACTACTACTGAGGTTTCTCATGAGGTCATATGGCAGGGATTTTCTTTTGTATTTACGTGGTCTGCTCCTTTTCTTGTGATGGGAGAGGGACTACAAAAGAAATCCATCATAGAAACTGTGCTCGCGTTTGAGCTACTGGACGTGCAGCTAGGCCATGTTTGTTGTTCATGCCAAGCAACAGTTCGGAGAGGGGTGGACAGGAATGCTGGTATTTTCGAGGGGAGGCGGGCGCCTCCGTGGATGGTGGTAGACAGAGCGGCGCGTCATGCGAGAGAGATTATTGCGACTTCCGTTGTGATTTCCTCTGGGATAGACAGGGACACCTGGGGTACTTACGCTATTTCAGCGCCATGTTTTGCCCTTGTTTCTTGGGTACCCCCACCCCCTGGTTATCTCAAAGTAAATTTCGACGGCAGCAGGTCTGCGGATGGCGTGACTGGAGGGATTAGCTTTGTGATCAGAGACCACTTTGGGAGGATGATTGTTGCAGGTGGGCGCCGGACACCTGGGCTCACTGTTGTTGGGGCAGAGCTGCGAGCTGCCTGGGAGGGGTTATCCTATGCTAGGCAGGTGCTTGGTGTGGAGCGGGTGTTCCTTGAGGGGGACTCAGTGGTGGTGATTGACTGGATCCGGGGGGTGGATAGGTACGGTGATGGTCACCCCCTTATCCGGGAGACACGCAGGATGGCTCAGATGATGGGCGGCTTTCAGGCTTTTCATGTGTTTAGGGAGGCGAACAGGGCTGCAGATTGGATTGCCTCTTATGTCGCCCGGCACTCCGGGAACTTTTTGTGGACGTCGGACTCAGATGTCCCTTTTGCTTTGTTGTCTTTACTTTCACGTGATTTAGATGGGTGTACTCAGGTTAGACTTATATGAATGAGTAACCGCTTTTTACCAAAAAGAGGGGTGGGGTGGGACATAGAGAGAGTTGGCAGTAGTACATGCATCACAGTGATTTTCCTTCATGATTTTGGATCCTCCATATATGGAACATATTCTGCACTACATAGGGTTTATAATTAATCCGGATAGCCGCCACGTTATTAATCTCAGAGATAGAAGATTGTCACGATTCTTGAGAATTAGAAAGAATCATATTGGGCGAGTGCCGTGATAGCCTATCTCTGAGATGGATGATGTGGTGGCTGGTCTTCTATTTCTAAAACGGAGAACATACACAGCAAAGGATCCTGACTCTTTCCTCCATCGCCGCCGCACGAAAAGGAATTGATAAGTAAATATAGCCTTGCAGATCTTCCATAGGCTTCGACCCTGGTCAATGGGGCATATTGATGGTGAGGAACCAAAGCATGCTATATTTTTTATTCTTAAGCTAGGTATGAGGCTTTAGTTCAAAACACAAAAAAAAAATATGGATGCTAATTTTTTAGTAATCTGACCATCCATCACTGAATGTGGCCAAGACAAAAAGTTATTTTGATAATCCATGGCAAAGAACAGCTTATTTTAACTACTAGGAAGTAGCTTATATAATAGAACATGCCTTAACCTAGCTGAGTGTCTAACTAAAATGATTTAAACTTATCTGTGTCGGTTACTCTTCACCTGGTTGTTCAAAGAACCAGGAGAGCTCCACAATGGTTGTTCAGATTTAACCTAAAGACTAGGCATACTGTTACAACTTAGTTACAATTTCTGTGTATATATATATTCTTGTAATCATGTTCATAACTGTGTGAGAAATATACAATTCTTTCCACCGTGTTTCATTTTCTTTATGGTATCAGAGCGTCATTAGTTCACACGAACATCAGATCCTCTTGTTTTCTTGCTCTTTTTTGCTCATGGCTGATGCTACTTCCTCCGCCAACCCAGTCGTGAACAGTCCCATTTCTGTTAATCCCACTACTCGTCTAGTAGTTGTGAATGCTTCCTCCCAGCTCCCTCTTAAACTCACGCCAACGAATTTCCCATCTTGGCATGCGCAGTTTGAGTCCTTGCTCATTGGGTATGATCTGATGGGCTACATTGATGGCAGAATCAAGCGTCCATCCTGGGATGATGCTACTGCTGTTGCATATTCTCATTGGCTGTGTTAGAATAACCTGATTCTTCATGCCATTCTTTCCTCCATCTCTGAGAGTGTTGTTCCCCTGGTTGCATCATGCAAAACTTCTTATGAGGCGTGGATGACCCGTACATGCTTCTATGCGAATAAATCTCGTTCTTGTGTGATGCAGCTCAAGGAATCTCTATCCTTGACACTCAATGTGGAAGCTCCTCTGTGGAGAAATTCTTGCACTCTATCAAATCCCTGGCTGATGAGCTCGTTGTCATTGACACTCCTCTCTCTCCAGATGATCTCACACTCTATGTCCTCAATGGACTTGGTTCTGAGTTTTGGGACATAGTTGCCCCCATCCGTGCCAGAGAGACTGCTCTTACCTTTGAAGAACTCCACGATCTGTTGGTCTCTCATGAGGCCTACTTACGACATCTTGATGGTCTTGTCAATCCTCTCGTGGTCACAACTAATGCTGCCAATAAGAAGAATCAAGGCATTTACAGAGCTTCTGCTCGTCCACAACACCGCAACTTTGCTACTAGCTCTCACCAATCCCACTTCAACAGGTACAAACATTCTCTTGTTGTTTGTCAATGGTGTGACAAGATTGGTCATACTGCTCGAACGTGTCATCAGATGCGCAGGGCCAAAGGCGGTGACGTCAATGCCAATTATACTGCTACTTCCAATACTCTGGATCAAAAGAAATGGCTTGTTGATTCTGCAGCTTCTCACAATATAACATTTGATCTTGCTACCATGTCCATTCACTATGAATATGATGGCATAGAAGAGGTTGTCATTGGTAACGGAAAAGGTTTGGCCACGTGAGTTCTGTGGTTTTTCCTTCATCTTCTCGTAATTTTACACTTCATGACACCTTATATGTTTCTTCCATTAAACAAAACCTTATCTCAATTGATGAGTTTACTAAGACTAACCATGTCTCCATTGAATTTTTTCCTTGGTATTATTTGGTGAAGGATATGAGAACGGGGGTGACACTTCTTCGAGGTAATTGTGAGGGTGGTGTCTACCCACTGAAGGCTCCTCTGTGGACCTCTTCATCACGAGTTCTGGCTTGCATTGGTGAGCGAACTTCATTTGTTAGTTGGCATCGGCGTCTAGCCATCCCAGCCCCAAGATTGTTTCTAAAATAATTCATCTACATCCACTTCCTATTTCTCGTGATTCTAATTTGCATGCTGTTTGTACCTCTTGTCATTGCAATAAAAGTCATCAACTTCTTTTTCGCCACTCATCTCTTGTTAGCTTGCAGCCTCTTGAGTTTCTTTATTTAGATGTATGGGGTCCTACTCCCCTCACGTCGGTTGATGGCTATAAGTACTATGTCATCTTCATTGACCATTACACGAAGTACTCATGGCTCTTTCCTATGATCCGAAAATCTGAGGTTGAGCAAATCTTCATTCAGCTTCACACCTTGTTGGAAAAACAATTCGGTCTTCCTGTCAAAAACTTGTATTAGGATAATGGTGGGGAGTTTGTCAAACTCAAACCTTGTCTTGCCAAACAGGGTATTGGTTGGTTCACTACTGCCCCCATACACCGCAACAGAATGGAACCTCTGAACGTCATCATCGTCATATTAAGGAGACGGGTCTCCCTCTTCTCCATCATGCTTCCATGCCTCTTAACTTTTGGTCCCATGCTTTTCAAACTGCTGTCTTTCTTATAAACCGAATGCCTACTCCTCTCCTCCAGTTTCAGAGTCCCTTTCAAGCATTGTTTGGTCGAAATCCCAATTTTGTTTCTCTTAAAATCTTCGGCTGCTTATGTTTCCTGTGGCTCAAGCCCTATAATTTGCATAAACTGCAACCTAAATCTCTCCTATGTGTTTTTCTTAGATACTCTACTCATTAAAGTGCCTACAAGTGCTTGGACCTATCAAGTCATAAAATCTACATCTCTAGGCATGTTGTTTTCACTGAGGCAACTATGCCCTTTGCATCTTTCAACTCTGCAAGACCTCCTACCATGTCGGATCTTCTCATGGCTTTGACGCCTGGTGCGGCTTCCAACCCATGCTCGCAAGTCAACTCTGATGCATCTCTTCCAGAGGTTCCTCCAGTGGATCACCCCATGCTTGCTGATACTTCTCCACTGATACGCGCACCCCCAAACTCTCCTCCCACATGTGAAAGTATACTTGTGATCCAAAATTGAAGCTTATGGGAGCCATTGATAGCAAGAACCAAAAAGCAAATACAGGGAGCAAATACAGAAAGCAAACGTTGATTTCTGTCCAGATTATTTTATATATAAGATATCTTTCACTTTTTTCTTGATCGTCATTTGATTTTTAGAGAAACTATGTCATTTGATCGTAATTGGATGTACCACCGACTTTGTGAAAATGGTTACATAAGAGCTGAGTTCTGTGATGGAGTTAAAGAGTTCTTTGAGTTTGCATTTACTCAGTTAAAGTATTGTAGTGGTGATAAGATTAGATACCCTTGTATAAGATGTGACAACCAGAAATTTCTTGACCGTGATAGGTCAATATTCATCTATTGAGAAAGGAGTTTACACCGGGGTATTCAACATGGTTTGCACATGGGGAGTTACTTGGTGAAGTTCCTCCTGTAAGTACAAGTGCAGCAGAAGCATCCAGATCAATGGATGTTGGTTATAAACAGGGTGAGCAATATAGAACCATGGTGATGGAAGCTATGGGTCCAGAAGAGGAACTTCATTTAGGGAGTGCACCTAAAGCTAATCATGAGGAAGAGCCAAACAAGGATGCTGCAGATTTTTATTCTTCATTGAAAGATGCAGAAGTTCCTTTGTGGAAAGGGTGTAAAAAACACTCTAAGTTATCTGCTATTAGTCAATTACTAAATTGCAAGTCTGAATTTAATATAAGTATATCTTGCTATGATCGAATCATAAAAATAGTAAAGTATGTTGCCGGAAAGTGAGAAGCTGCCACCTGATTTCTATCAATCAAAGAAGATGCTTTGGAAGTTGGGGTTGAAGTAGATAAGTATTAATGTTTGTGATAATAATTGTATGCTATTTTATAAGAAAACAAAGAATTTGATTGAGTGTACTATTTGTGGTCATTCTCGATATAAACTCAGAAGAAATGATGGTGGTGGTAGCAGAAAATATGTTCCTTATAAAAGGTTGCGATATCTCCCAATAACACCAAGACTTCAAAGGCTTTTTATGTCAAGCAAAACGGTTGAAAACATGTCATGGCATGTGAAGGGAGGTGATTCAGATGAGATGGTGCATCCTGCTTGTGGAGAGGCTGGAAAACACTTTGACCACATTCATCCATTCTTTTCCACCCAGCCTCATAATGTGAGACTTGGGTTATGTACGGATGGATTTAACCCTTTTAACCAATTAGCTTGTCCTTATTCTTGTTGGCCAGTTTTCGTAACAGTTTACAATCTTCCACCATCAATGTATATGAAACGACCCTATATTTTTCTAAGTTTAGTCATTTCTGGACCTAAAAGCCCTGGCAAAAGTATCGATGTTTTGCTTAGGCCTTTGATTGATGAACTTAAAATGTTGTAGGAAGTAGGGGTCACCACTTATGACATTTCTAGAAAAAAGAATTTTCAAATGAAGGCAGCTTTATTGTGGACTATCAATGATTTCCCTGCATATGGCATGCTTTCAGGATGGAGTGCACATAGGAAGTTGGCCTGCCCGTATTGTATGGAGAACTCGAAAATTTTTACACTACAACATGGTGGGAAGACTTCTTTTTTTGACTGCCACCGTCAATTCTTGCCCATGGACCATGCATACAGATACCAAGTCGATAGTTTCTTCAATGGTAGAATAGAGATAGACCCCCCACCTCCTCAATTGTCTGGCGAGAAGTTGAAAAATAGGATCTCTGCCTTGCCTAATATAACATTAGGTTTGAAAGCTCCTAAGCACACCATTCCTGGATTCAGTAAAGAGCATAATTGGATGAAAAGAAGCATATTTTGGGAGTTGCCCTATTGGCATACACTACTTATTTGACACAATTTAGATGTCATGCATATTGTCCGAATGTGTTTCTCAATATATTTTACACTTGTATGGATGTAAAAGGGAAGAAAAAAGATAATGTGAAAGCAAGGCAAGATTTGGAGTTGTATTGCAATCGTCCTAAGTTGAGAATTCAATTTATTAATGGAAAGCTAGTTAAGCCTCCAGCTTCCTGTGTTGTCCAAAGACCAAGCAATGGAGGTCTGCAAGTGGATGAAAGGGTTAAGACTCCCTGATGGATATGCTTCAAACAATTCGAAATGTGTTAACCTGGATGATTATAAGTTTTATGGGTTAAAAAGTCACGATTGTCATGTTTTCATGCTGAGATTGCTTCCAATTGCATTTCGTGAAGTATTGCCAGCAGCAGTGTAGGATGCATTGACAGAATTAAGCTGTTACTTTAGATATTTATGCAACACAACTTTGCATGTCCAAAATATGGAGGTTCTTGAGAAAAATATTGTGGTAACTCTCTGCAAACTTGAGAAGATATTCCCTCCTGTATTTTTTGACTCAAAGGAGCACTTACCTATTCATCTAGCTTATGAAGCTAAGGTCGGGGGCCCCGTACAGCACAGATGGATGTACCCCTTTGATAGGTAAAATTTGTAACCATAACAATTTTTTTAAATCCATTAAATTTGAGAAATTAACATATTAATCTTATTTATAGGCTTATGCATGATCTAAAGCAGAAGGTAAAGAATCGAGCATCGATTGAAGGTTCCATTGTCAAGGCTTACTTCATAGAAGAAATATCAACTTTCTGTTCGCATTGTTTTGAGCCTTCTATACAAACGAGGTTCAACCAAGTTTTCCGTAATGATGAAGAAGGGAAGTTTGATCTCGTGGATCGTTTGTCCATTTTTACTCATCAAGGTCGGCCTTTTGAAAACTTTTGGAAGGCATTTGACTACTCAGAAGTATAATGCTGCTGAATTATATGTTCTTCTGAATTGTGAGGAGGTTCGACCCTTTGGAAAGTAAGTTACACAAGTACTTAATTATAATCATGCTTAAAAATGCATACTAAGTAAAACATATGTGATTATAACTTTTGTCTTGTAGGTATTTTGATGATTATATCCAGCAATCTTATCCAAATATAAGTCAAATAGATTTGAAAAGACGATGCGAAATGGAGTTTCTGGCTTGGTTTAGGTCATATGTGAGTACACAATTCATAAATATAATAATAAATTAGACTTTCTCTTGATTTATTCTACTAGGATAAGTTAGTGTACTATATATATATATATCACAATGATCTTATGATATTATTTTTATCATGCTAGGTTAATGACAGTAAAAATCATGTTGATGGGCACTTAAAGGACCTATCATATGACCCCAGAAATAAAGTTAAATGTTATAAGGGCTACTTTGTGAATGGGTACAGATTTCACACCAAATAATATGAAAAGGATAAAAAAACCTTCAACAGTGGTGTATGCATTAAGGAAAGCAGTTACAATGACTTTGAGAGTGACTATTATAGGATGTTGGTTGACATCATCGAGTTAGACTATTTTGGGGTTGGTAATAAAGTAGTATTATTCAAATGTGACTAGTACGATACATATAAGGGTATGAAAGTGCATCCTCAACATGGCCTCGTTGAGATCAATTACAAACTAAGACTTCCAACTAATGATCCTTTTGTATTAGCTCAACAAGCACATCAGGTGTTCTACACTAGTTACCCAGGTAAGAAGAAGAATCGAAGATTGTGGTGGGCAGTAATTAAGACGAAAGCTAGAGGTAGGTTCCCTCCTAGTGGAACAGAAGTAAATTTTCTTGATTTTTATCAAGAAGAGAATCATAGGATTCCTATCCCAATCTCGATGACATATGAGCTTGATGATCCAAACATTTTGGTTGGTGTTAACAGAGTGAAAGTGCATCCTAGGTTCTTCGGTGTTAAGCATGCTGATTTTTTTTTTTAAAAAAATCATGGCTGAACCTGATCGGGTTGCCTACGTACCCCTTCATAAGGGGGATCAAGCCATACGTAGTTCTTTTTAAGTTTCAAAAATGCAGCGGAAAAACCGAATCAAACAATTTAATTCATGCATGTTTACAAGATCAAATGTAGAAATCAGCACCTTAAGAACACATAGGATTATGTCGGAATCGTTTAAACAATTATGCTAAAACTTTCATGCATGATTAACTATCAGATCTGAAACTTAAGAACTCTATTCCAATTAATCTCCGAATATCCATCGAATGGATTCTGGAGATATCTCCGTGAGGAGCCCCAAAAGAGGATAAAACCTCGGGAAATCGGACCTAGATCTTGACACCATAATAAATGATTAATGCTAGATTAATACCTTTTATGATGGATGAAAGTTGTGAATCTGATCCTTGACTTCGCATCCACGCACACGAATGGCCTCTACGAGAAGTACACACGAAGTTCCTGAAGAGATCCAATCCTGCGGAAGTGCTAGCTTGCGCAGAATTTCTTGAGGCTGAAATTTGATCTTCCCAACGCTATCAACTTTTGAACCGCCTTCTTGGAAGAACTTGGAGGAAAGGTTTGGAGGGATTGAAGAGGACTTAGATCTGATCTAAAGACTCTTATCAGGGACCCCTAACACTATGGCGCGATGGACTTAGAGGAGGAAGAAGTCAGCTAGATTGAATGCAGAATTTTTCCATGCATGAACTAGGGTTCCTCTCTTTTCTTTTTCCTTTTTTTTCTTCTTTTTCTCTCTTTTTTCCTTGAATTCGACCACCAGCTGATGGAGGTCCTTTTAATGTTGCTATCCCCTCTAACTTCATGCCAACCATCCCATATTTGTGGAGGATTTTGTGGGGTTTTGAATTTTGAATTCAAAATTCAAGTTCATGTGCCATTACATGATGAAGCTTGATCTAATCTAAACCATTCATCATGTTGCCACTTTTCTCTTTCAATTTCGAAATTCCCATGCCCCCAATCAGATTAGAGGGTCATGTGGTGATTTTGTAGTGATTAAATTCGAAATTCAACCTTAATTAGAAGTGAGATAAAGATAAGGATGACATATGTCATGAAGAGAGAGAATTTGATCTTATCCAATTCTTTTCATGAATTTATCTCTCCATTTTGACCCATCTAATGATGTCCCTGATGTTGCCAAGTGTCCCATAGCACCATTAAATAAATTAAATTAATTTTTAATCATATTAAAAATCAATTTATGGCGCCATGCATGGATATGTGACAAGTGGATTTCAAGATCCGAACAGTTTCAGATCAAACCCATTTAATTTAATTAAATCTTAACAATTGCAATGATCCAATTACCATGGGTTGAACCTAATCTAATTAGGTCAATCCCTAATTAAGCACAAATTTAATATAATTTAATTTGGTCAACCTAAGTCCTCTTGATTCAGACCTAATCCAATTAGGTCAAAAACCCTGATTGAGCCCAGAATTGAATCTAATTCAATTTGGCTCATCCTTAGTCTAATTACTCAATCCAATTGAGTTCATTAGCAATCTAATTACTAATTAATCCTTCGATAATTACTTTAATTATTTTATAAGATAATTTGCCAATCGAATTGACCAAATTACCTCTGAATGATTCTTAATCATTCATCAGCCTTCTTGATCAATCAGGAATCTTCTATGCGTGTGACCTCATAGGTTCGAACCTAAGCCGGTAGTATAGGAACGACTTCCTACACTAATCGATGTGACCATCTAGCAATGGTACCTGACGTCCGGATAGGCCGAATATATGCGAAGCAAATATTCTGGAACCCTGAACTATGGTTACTGTATAATTCAATCCCTTTGATTCCTAATGCCAGGATGACTTAGAGCTCATTGTCAACCCTATAATTAGTACATCCATTATATGATTAACTTTAGATATCCCGTGACTCCTCACTGGGATTATCCTGGCCAAGGTTTTGCTAAATTAATCACAAGACATTATCTCCTGTTTTCAGAAGGGGTCAATTCCATCTCGACTCACAACTGACTACGCAAGTACTTGACTGCACCCAGTGACCTTCCGTCACTGAATTAGAAATCCAGGTAGTCCGGTACCAAAGTACAATGAGTTGCTTGCTAGTCACAGGTTGCGGTCTCAGGTCAGAGGGCCAAACTTATACCCATATCCACTCGGAACATCTCTTGACAGTAGAGCGTTCCGGAATTGGTCACGTTCAGTGAAATGTACTTCTACACTTTACGTATGTGGCATACCAGTGTCTCCACACTCCTTGGTTAAGAGGACAACCAACGTATATATCACACAACGATCTAATCTCGATAATGCTGTCATCCTTGTAACAACATATCATTTGGTCGCGAACTAGTTTAAGAACTTGAAGATAAATCCTCCTTTATCATTAATAAGTCCTAAGAACTTCATCATATAAGAGTCCTGATGCCGGACTAATTTTAAAATGAGAGCAGGAGAAGAGGAGAAGAGAAGGAGGAAGAAGGAGAGAAGAAGGAGAAGGGAGGAGAAGAGAAGAAGAGGAAACGTGGGGAAAGAAGTCTTTTAATTCTGCATTAAAACCTAATCATGAAAATAGTTCCCTATATATAGGGCCCAAATACACAACTTGCATAAACCCCCCTTACACAGAAATAAATCCTAATAAACCCACAAATAACACAAATAAGCCCTAAAATGCAAATAAGCCCAGAAATAACATAAACTACAAATAAACCCTAGAATGCAAACAAGCCCAGAAATAAAATAATAAAATAAATATGCAAATAAACGGGTCTGACTCAATCCGGGGGCTCAGGATCATCTGGATGAAGGGCTTTGATGTCCCCATCAACTCCTCCCGGGTGAGAAAAACTCGACCCCGTCGAGTACAGCTCTGGCTGGCCGTCGTACTGCTCCAGAAGATCGGGGTCAAGGCGCTGCAACTGTGCTCTGGAAATCCACGTCACATCAGACTTTGGTCGACCTTTCCACCGAACAAGGTAACGTTGGTAACCACCGTTCCTGTCGTGAAGTAGGCGACCAAAATGTGTGCTCGTGGGCTGGGGCGACGATCATTGCTTGGTTGCAGCTGATGGACCTTTTCAATTGGCTTAAATTGGCTTCTATTTGGATCTGATCACAGCACCTTGGCTAGTCTGCTGGGCTTGTAAAATGGAGGAGAGTAGACCTGCTGAGTTTGTGAGATGGGATCAGGCCTCTGTAGTGATGGCCTGCTGGCTTGGGCCTGTGAGGAGGCAGTGGGTGGCCCGGCCCAAAAGGAGCCTGTCTGGGGGTCGATGGAGAGGTGCTCGGGTGAGTTGCAGTGGCCAAAGAAAATAATAAAAAAAAAAGATGAGGGGAAAGGGAGAGCGGCGAGCTGTGGGTGCGGAGGCGGTGGTGAGCGGTGGAGGGGTGCGGTGGTGAGCGGTGGAGAAGGTGAAAAAAAAAAAAAAAAAAAAAAGGTATACGGCGGGGCAGTCGGGCCGTGAGGAAGAGAGGGCGGCGGAAGGAGGGCGGCGTGCGGCCTGTGGAGTCGACCGGTGGTGAGGGAAATGGGAGGGGATGTACGAGGAGGCCGGCGGCATCGGCTCGGGCCCCGACGGGATGGTGGCGTCGACTGGAACGTCGGCGTAGGCGGTCGCGGAGGCGCAGACGGTGCAGCTCGGCGGGGAGTTCGGGGCGGGGCGGCACCGGCGGACGCGGCGGAGGCCTCGGTGGCGACAGAAGGCGGACGGCGGCTCGGGCTCTGGCGGCACGGCGGTCGGACTCGGGTGGCGAGGCCGGAGGGGCGATCGCTGCGGCGACTTGGGTGGAGCGGCGCGTCACGGGCGGCGGCGACGGCGGACGACCCGAGGGAGAAGATGAACAGAGGTAAGGTTTTTTTTTTTTTTTTTGGGCACGTGCGGTCACGTGCGTACTCCTCTTTTTTTTTCCTCTTTTTTTTTTTAACTCGGATCCGTTAGGATCCGGGTTATCGGATTTGACCCGACCCTATACCCGTTATGGGTTTGTCACGTGAAATCACGTGTTTTTTTTTTTCTCCGGAACAGATCCGGGCTAATGGGGCGGGCTAACGGGTCTGATACTTACTCGTTGCCTCAACCTTCTTCAACCTCTCGACGGTTCGGGAGGACGCCGATCTTCGAGGCGGCGGCTGCGGGCTCGGGGCAGGTAACACGATGGCTGCTCCGTGACCTGCGGCGGCGGCGAGATCACGGCCACGACTTCGTGGGCTGAAGCGAAGCTCTGCGGCGCCGGACGGCGGCCGGAGAGGGATGGCCGGTCACGGTGGCAGCCGAAGGCGGCTTCCGGCGGTGCAGGCGGAAGCGGGGTGGCGCTGCAGGCGGTCTGTTCGTCGGCGGAATTCGGCTACAGGCAGAAAGGGGAAATCTTCCGGCGGGGCCCTTTGTTTGTTCTCTGTGACAACTGAGAGGGAGGATGGGGACCTGACCTCACTTCGAGGTGGTGGCCGCAGGTGGCCTGCGGCGGCGAGCGGGAGTGATGGTGGTCGCGGCTGTGGCGGGCGGTGGAGGATCCCGCCGCAGAGGTTTTCCCTCTTTTTTTTTTTTTTTTTTTTTTTTTTTTCGAATCTGACAGAGGGAAAGAAGAAGGAACCGAGAAGCCCGGTGAACCAGGAGTGGTTCCCCTCTGTTCCTTCTTGTGAGAATTGAGAGAGCGGAAGATCTCTTTTCTGGTGAGCGGAACTGACAGAGGGAGTGGTCCTGTTCTTGCTGTTGGTGGGAACCGAGGGAAAGGAAGATTGTGGTTGGATCGGGGCTTTAGCAATAGAAGCAAAACCAGCCTGGCTCTGATACCAAGTTGATGCCGGACTAATTTTAAAATGAGAGCAGGAGAAGAGGAGAAGAGAAGGAGGAAGAAGGAGAGAAGAAGGAGAAGGGAGGAGAAGAGAAGAAGAGGAAACGTGGGGAAAGAAGTCTTTTAATTCTGCATTAAAACCTAATCATGAAAATAGTTCCCTATATATAGGGCCCAAATACACAACTTGCATAAACCCCCCTTACACAGAAATAAATCCTAATAAACCCACAAATAACACAAATAAGCCCTAAAATGCAAATAAGCCCAGAAATAACATAAACTACAAATAAACCCTAGAATGCAAACAAGCCCAGAAATAAAATAATAAAATAAATATGCAAATAAACGGGTCTGACTCAATCCGGGGGCTCAGGATCATCTGGATGAAGGGCTTTGATGTCCCCATCAAGTCCATTTGAAGATGTAAAATGATGAATAATGCCAAAAAATACTTTATTGATTTGTTAATTCATTTATAAAATTCAATCATCAACATGCTGACGATTGACATTTAGGATACAATTTCCAACAACTCCTACTTAGCCTAAAGCCAATTGGCACAGTATCTAATACCCATCTTCGACTTGTGTTCGTTGAACTCTTTGATGCCGAGGACTTTGGTAAATGGGTCAGCTAGATTTTCTTTTGTGTCAATCTTCTAAAGATCAATATCACCTCGATCGACGATCTCTCGAACCAGATGGTAGCGACGTAGAATATGCTTGGTTCGCTGATATGCTTTGGGTTCTCTTGTTTGAGCTATGGCCCCAGTATTGTCACAAAATACAGGCACTGGACCATCAATGGAGGGTGTCACTCCAAGCTCGGTAATGAACTTCCGCAACCATACAGCTTCCTTGGCGGCATCAGATGATACGATATATTCTGCTTCACATGTAGTATCTGCCACTGTATGCTACTTGGAACTCTTCCAGCAGATGGCCCCACCCTTAAGAGTAAAGATATATCCCGACACGCTCTTGCTATCATCTTGATCTGACTGAAAACTTGAATCGGTATATCCTTCAAGTTTTAAGTCAGAATCACCGTAGACCAGCCACTGATCTTTAGTATTTCTCAAATACTTAAGGATGATTTTTACAACCTTCCAGTGGTTGCTACCTGGATCAGACTAGTATCTGCTCACTACTCCTAGTGAGTATGCCACGTCTGGTCTAGTACATGTCATGGCATACATTATAGATCCCACTGCCAAAGCATATAGAATTCTATCCATACTCTCTCTTTCTTGAGGGGTTGTCGGACAATCCCTTTTAGAAAGGTTAATTCCATGGCCCATCGAAAGATAGCCTTTCTTAGAATTAATCATACTGAACCTCTTCAGTATAGTATCAATATATGTGGATTGGGATAATCCAAGCAATCTTCTAGATCTATCTCTATAGATCTTCATCCCTAGGATGTAAGATGCTTCTCCCAAATCCTTTATGGCAAATTGAGATGATAACCAAACCTTTATTCCTTGTAATGCAGGAATGTTATTCCCGATTAAAAGAATGTCATCCACATACAAAACAAGAAATATGATAACTGAACCATTTGCCCATTTATAAATGCAAGGTTCCTCTTCATTCTTAATGAAGCCATATGATTTGATCACCTTATCAAATCGTATGTTCCAACTCCGTGAAGCTTGCTTTAATCCATAAATGGACTTTTGAAGCTTGCACACCTTAGACTCATCTGCAGATATAAAACCTTCAGGTTGCATCATATACACCTCCTCTTCTAAATCTCCATTTAGAAAAGCGGTTTTAACATCCATCTGCCAGATCTCATAATCTAAGTGTGCTGCTATCGCAAGCATAATCCGAATGGATTTGAGCATTGCCACAGAAGAAAACGTCTCGTCATAGTCAATACCATAACGTTGACGATATCCCTTGGCAACCAGACGGGCTTTATAGGTCTCTACTTTTCCGTCTGCGCCCCGTTTTCTTTTGAAAATCCACTTACACCCTATGGTTTAATCCCTTCGGGTGGGTCAACTAATGTCCATACATCATTGACCTTCATGGATTCCATTTCGGATTGCATGGCTCCAAGCCATGCATCAGAGTCATGCCTCTGCATAGCATCCATATAGGTAATCGGATTCTCATCATTTTCATCAAGTTCGACAGGATCCCCATTCCGGACCAAAAAATCGTAGTATCTGTCCGGCTGACGTGGTACTCTACCTGATCGCCTTAATGGTGCATCTAAGATGGGTTCTGGATCTGATCTAATCAAATCCGACTCAATTGGCTCAGTGGATGGTGTCGGGTCTTCTACATGTTGAACTTCCCTAAGCTCAACATTAGAGCTTTTAGTTCCTTCACTAAGGAATTCTTTCTCTAAGAAAACAGCTCTATTGCTTACGAACAACTTTTGTTCTTCAGCAAAGTAGAAGTAATATCCTTTAGTTTCTTTAGGATAACCAACAAAGAAACATCTGTCAGACTTGGGTTCAAGTTTGTCTGTTTTCAAACGTTTGACATATGCCGGACACCCCCAAACCCTAAGATGAGAGAGCATTGGCTTACGTCCAGTCCACATCTCATGTGGTATTTTATTTACAGACTTACTTGGAACCTTATTTAGAATGTAGCAGGTTGACTCAAGTGCATATCCCCAAAAGGATATGGGCAGACTCGCAAACCCAATCATGGATCAAACCATGTCTAACAGAGTTCGATTTTTTCTTTCTGAAACACCGTTATACTGTGGTGTACCAGAAGGAGTCCATTGGGAGAGAATCCCATTCTCCTAGATATGTCAAAAACTCATTGGAGATCGAAGAGTTTTAATACTCTTTCCAGTTTGTTTTTCTACTTCATTATGATACAATTTGAACATTTCAAATGCTTCAGATTTATGTCTCATTAAATAGACATAACCATACCTAGAAAGGTCGTCTGTAAACGTAATGAAATATGAATACCCACCTCTAGCATCTGTGCTCATTGGCCCACATACATCAGAATGTACAAAGGTCAATAAATCACTGGCTCGTTCACCTTTTTCGGTAAAAGGTGATTTGGTCATTTTACCAAGAAGACATGATTCATAGGTTGTCAATGATTCACAATCATTAACATTGAGGATTCCCTCTTTACTTAACCTGTTCATCCTGTTCTTGTTAATATGACCTAGCCTATGATGCCAAAGGTAGACATCCGTGACATTATCTATTCTAGGACGCTTACTTGACGTGTATATTACATTAACAGGTTGTGATAACAAGTAGATGTTATTGCTCAATCGTCCATTCATTACAGTAACACCATTCATAATGATATCACAAGAACATTTCTTTATTGAAATTTCATAACCGTTCATGGCCAAAAGGCCTACGGAAATTACATTCAATAAGAACGTAGGACAATAGTGACAACCACTCAAGACAACTACATGAGAATTGAAAACAAGTTTGAGATTTTCTAAAGCTAGAACTGGAACAGATCTTCAATCTCCAACATTCAGGAATCTCTCGCTGTTTTCAAATCTCTCATTGATCTGAAGTCCTTGCAACGAATTGCATATATTAAACGGACTTCCAGTATCTAATATCCAGGTCGAATTATCACATATAGAGAAATTACAAGGTATTATCATATAAATACCTTGATCAGCAACTGATTGCCCTTTTCTCTTGCTTGGCCTGTTCGGGTCAAGTGAGGTAAGGTACTGAGGACAATTTCTCTTCCAATGCCCCTGCTTCTTACAATAGAAGCATTCTTCCTGACTTTGGTCATTCTTAATCTTTTTGGTCTGACTATGCTGAGTTTTCAGCTTTCTATACCAATTATTGAAGTTGGGACCATTCAACTTGTCATTATGCAATAATGAGCGAAGTGACAAACTTGTGGCCATTTCTACATAAAAGAAAATTTGGCTATTAGTATATGAATTGACTAAACATAGTAGACTTGGACTTTAGTCTAAAGATACTCCCACTATTTTATATAAATTGGTAGCCTCTACCTCCAATTCAAAAAATTACTCCTAATTCTTTAGTGGGCACTAGAACCCAATAGATCGCATATAGGCCCGAGTGTGGCTCGGCTAACCCATATGCATCTATTGGTAGGTTCTAAACCAGTTGCTTCACCAAGCAACTTCTAGTAATAATTTTGCCCTAGGTTCTTCGGCAGGCATGTGGCGCCTCCACCGAATACCCTAGTCAGGTCCAACCATTAAATGATAGGGTTAAGTCTAATCAACTAATAGACGACCAAGCCCGAGTGTGGCTCGGCTCACCTGACCGCGTATTGAAGGTACACTTAACTCATCATATATTGAATGACAATTCTAATGCTTGATAAGTACCAGGCGTGTCGCGCCTCCAATAATTATCAAAACATTGGACCCATTATCACCCAACTTAATGGAAGGCTACGACCTAGTTATCCCCATAACCATTTTATTTTAAGGACCTAATAATTTTAGAGGATTTCATAATTAGGATAGATGAGAAGATCCGGTTAGTCTAATTTCTCCCACTGGCTTCACCAAATCAGATTAGACTCAAACCGTTTAAGGAGGCACCTAAATCAGTCAAACTGATTTTTCTTACAAGCATGGACTAACTCGAATCATTAAGTGATCCAATCAAAATGTGATTGACCATGTCGGCCAGGTAAGTGAGATCGGTGGAAGAAATATGCCATTAACTCGACAAAGACGAATCAGTGCGAGTAGCTCCCAATTAAAAACCACCGGTCAAAACTGCGAAACTTACCTTAGACACCGACTGGTTAATCAACTTCGATTTGATTACTCAAATAACTCGGGCTACACCTCTGAGCCTAAATCAAGTTCCACCTTGGTCTAATCAAAAGACATGGACTTGATCCATCTACAACTATTGTAAATTGACCTAGAATTTTCTTGACCTAATTTAGTTACTCTTAATTAGATTTGATCAATTAATTCTATTTATCCATGTATGATTCTAACCTTAGGTCTAACCCAATCCTAGGAACTTGATTCAAGCTAACCCATATGCCCAAAAAATTATGCAATGTCAATTAATTGAGTTACAATTCTATTTCATAACACTTAATTCTCAATTAAGTTTAGACTTATGAAAGTTTTGATCATTGCATTTTTTTTTTAATTATATATTAATTACAATCTTTCAATTCTTAAAACATATTTTCAGATCTGAGTTTTTGTAATTAATCACATGTAATCAGATTTAATTCATGTTTAAGTCATTATATTTAATGTTCATGCATCACATATATATAACAACATGAATTAATACAAACAACATACATCTTATGTATTTCTTTTTTTTTTTACTTTTATTTTCAGATCTGATTTGTTCATTAAAATCAGAGATCATATGAATCATAAATTTTATTTAGATCTAATTTAAACAATATTATGATTTCAGATTTATTCATGTTACTAATCCTAACACAAACATGCATCATATGCATCCAAAATTTCAGATCTACTTAATCATGCATAATCAGCAATTAAATCAATCATAAAAAGCACTTTAGATCTAATCTAAACATGTTAATGATTTCAGATTTAATTGCAAGAATTAAAACATAAAAGTTTAAACATAAACCTGGCTCTGATACCACTGAAAGTGCATCCTAGATTCTTCGGTGTTAAGCATGCTGATTTTTTTTTAAAAAAAAAAACCATGGCTGAACCTGATCGGGTTGCCTACGTACCCCTTCATAAGGGGGATCAAGCCATACGTAGTTCTTTTTAAGTTTCAAAAACGCAGCGGAAAAACCGAATCAAATAATTTAATTCATGCATGCTTACAAGATCAAATGTAGAAATCAGCACCTTAAGAACACATAGGATTATGCCGGAATCGTTTAAACAATTATGCTAAAACTTTCATGCATGATTAACTATCAGATCTGAAACTTAAGAACTCTATTCCAATTAATCTTCGAATATCCATCGAATGGATTCTGGAGATATCTCCGTGAGGAGCCCCAAAAGAGGGTAAACCTCGGGAAATCGGACCTAAATCTTGACACCATAATAAATAATTAATGCTAGATTAATACCTTTTATGATGGATGAAAGTTGTGGATCTGATCCTTGACTTCGCAGCCACGCACACGAATGGCCTCTACGAGAAGTACACATGAAGTTCCTGAAGAGATCCACTCCTGTGGAAGTGCTAGCTTGCGCAGAATTTCTTGAGGCTGAAATTTGATCTTCCCAACGCTATCAACTTTTGAACCGCCTTCTTGGAAGAACTTGGAGGAAAGATTTGGAGGGATTGAAGAGGACTTAGATCTGATCTAAAGACTCTTATCAGGGACCCTAACACTAATGGCGCGATGGACTTAGAGGAGGAAGAAATCAGCTAGATTGAATGTAGAATTTTTCCATGCATGAACTAGGGTTCCTCTCTTTTCTTTTTTCTTTTTTTTCTTCTTTTTCTCTCTTTTTTCCTTGAATTCGACCACCAGCTGATGGAGGTCCTTTTAATGTTGCTATCCCCTCTAACTTCATGCCAACCATCGCATATTTGTGGAGGATTTTGTGGGGTTTTGAATTTTGAATTCAAAATTCAAGTTCATGTGCCATTACATGATGAAGCTTGATCTAATCTAAACCATTCATCATGTTGCCACTTTCCTCTTTCAATTTCGAAATTCCCATGCCCCCAATCAGATTAGAGGGTCATGTGGTGATTTTGTGGTGATTAAATTCGAAATTCAACCTTAAGCAGAAGTGAGATAAAGATAAGGATGACATATGTCATGAAGAGAGAGAATTTGATCTTATCCAATTCTTTTTATGAATTTATCTCTCCATTTCGACCCATCTAATGATGAAAGAGGTCCCTGATGTTGCCAAGTGTCCCATGGCACCATTAAATAAATTAAATTAATTTTTAATCGTATTAAAAATCAATTTATAGCGCCATGCATGGATATGTGACAAGTGGATTTCAAGATCCGAACAGTTTCAGATCAAACCCATTTAATTTAATTAAATCCTAACAATTCCAATGATCCAATTACCATGGGTTGAACCTAATCCAATTAGGTCAATTTCTAATTAAGCACAAATTTAATCTAATTTAATTTGGTCAACCTAAGTCCTCTTGATTCAGACCTAATCCAATCGTGTCAAAAACCCTGATTGAGCCTAGAATTGAATCTAATTCAATTTGGCTCATCCTTAGTCTAATTACTCAATCCAATTGAGTTCATTAGCAATCTAATTACTAATTAATCCTCCGATAATTACTTTAATTATTTTATAAGATAATTTGCCAATCGAATTGACCAAATTACCCCTGAATGATTCTTAATCATTCATCAGCCTTCTTGATCAATCAGGAATCTTCTATGCGTATGACCTCATAGGTTCGAACCTAAGCCGGTAGTATAGGAACGACTTCCTACACTAATCGATGTGACCATAGCAATGGTACCCGGCATCCGGATAGGCCGAATATATGCGAAGCAAATATTCTGGAACCCTGAACTATGGTTACTGTATAATTCAATCCCTTTGATTCCTAATGCCAAGATGACTTAGAGCTCACTGTCAACCCTATAATTAGTACATCCATTATGTGATTAACTTTAGATATACCGTGACTCCTCACTGAGATTACCCTGGCCAAAGTTTTGCTAAATTAATCACAAGACATTATCTCCTGTTTCTAGGAGGGGTCAATTCCATCTCGATTCACAACTGATTACGCAAGTACTTGACTGCACCCAGTGACCTTCCATCACTGAATTAGAAATTCAGGTAGTCCGGTACCAAAGTACAATGAGTTGCTTGCTAGTCACATGTTGCGGTCTCAGGTCAGAGGGCCAAACTTATACCCATATCCACTCGGAACATCTCTTGACAGTAGAGCGTTCCGAAATTGGTCACGTTCAGTGAAATGTACTCCTACACTTCACGTGTGTGGCATACCAGTGTCTCCACACTCCTTGGTTAAGAGAACAACCAACGTATATATCACACAACGACCCAATCTCGATAATGCTGTCATCCTTGTAACAACATATCATTTGGTCGCGAACTAGTTTAAGAACTCGAAGATAAATCCTCCTTTATCATTAATAAGTCCTAAGGACTTCATCATATAAGAGTCCATTTGAAGATGTAAAATGATGAATAATGCCAAAAAATACTTTATTGATTTGTCAATTCATTTACAAAATTCAATCATCAACATGCTGACAATTGACATTTAGGATACAATTCCCAACATAGAGATGCAGAAGAAAATGATGCAGCAGAAATTGAGTTGACAGCTAACCAAATGGAAGAGGACTTTGAGGATGAAGAAGAAGATTTTGAAGATGAACAAACCGAGGAAGAGGAGCATGAGGCTGAGGAAGATTAAAATACAACATGCATATTTATGAATGCTAATATAACTAATTTTAGACTTATAAATTATAATTGTGCAGATATGGAAAAGAGCAAAGGGAAAGCTGTCCTCTGATTGCTCTTTACTTTGATTGGATTTGTTGACATTCATATTAGAAAATAACTATAATTTTTTATTGTTGTGCAGCTATGGCCAAGAGAAAAGAAAAACCGACAGATAATGCAAAAGCAGCTTTAGTACTGGCTACTACTCAATCTCGGGCTGCTACTCAAGTTCCTCCTCAACCTCCTAGGTTGCCTGAGCGTATCAAGGAATGTCATGATGATGATGACTACATCCCTGATGAGGACATAGATGAAGAGGTGGATACAGATGAAGAAATAAATGATAAGATGAATGGTGCAGTGCAAAATCATGAGGATACAATGAATGAGGATCAGATGAATGATGAACTTGGGGCTGATCAAAGACAGAGTAATGGCCGAGAGCCAACCCTTAAATCTCCTGTTGATGCAAATGGAAAAGTGATTGTTAGGTGCACAAAAGGAATGTATGAAAATATCACTTTCTTCCATCACTAACTTGAATTTATATGTTTGCTGCGTATTTAGTTTATTTTCTAATAAATATTTTTTAAATTGCAGGTTTCTTGATTATGAGGTCAGTCACAAAGCGGTTGCTATCATGTGCCAATTTTTCAATAGTCCTTGGTTGTCATGGAGGTAGGTCTCTGCACATGCTAAAGTTGGAATGTGGAACAAGTTTGAGGTGGTGTAATTAATTTATATTTCTCATTATTAACTTTTGCCCTTGTTACACATGCCAATTAGTAAGTCTGATTACTTGCAACCTATATATTGTTAGGAGATACACACAATTTTTTCAGGACAATTGCATCATGTGCATCAAGTTTGGAACAAGCATTATCAGCAATAGTTGACAACCTCATTAGAGAGAGTCAAAAGCCAAAAGCTTGTGGCATCAAAAGGAGATTTAAATAGAGCCCGTGATAAACCTCCTAATTGGATCTCTAGAGAAAATTGGAATGAAGAAGAAATCAGAAGCCAACAACAAAAATAGAAACACCATGAAGAATGGTAGCATCTCTAAACACTGTAGAGGATCAATCGCATTTATCAATCATGACGAATGACTGGTACACATCTTTATTCAATTAGATTTCTATAATAATTTTCATATTATTGTTCAATCATCTCAAATCAGCCCATTATATGTTAATGATTTTTTTTCTTTTCTCTTTTGTGGGAAATAAAGTTCGGTAGGGAGCCAACAATAGTTGAATCTTTTAATCGGACGCATAAGACAAAGCAAGGCATGGAAGGATATATGGATAAGAGAAATGAAGCTGTCATGGTAAGTATAATTTTTTTATGGTTTATAAATATTATTGAGCTGGCTCATGTTTTTCTCTTGTTTGATCCACCATAATGTTTTTCTTTTCTTTCAAATCAACTGGCAGACAAAGTATTCAGCTGAATACTCCAAAAAAATGGTGATGCCTCCACCTTAGATGCTCCACCGTGTGATTATGACTTGTGGTTTGAGGCAACTGGTGTCCCAACTCATGTTCATGTCTATGGCTTTAGTCCCCTGAAGGATCTCACTGAAATTATTGGGCAATCATCATCCTCTTCCACCTCTACATGTCAAACTCTAGAGCTGTACATGCGTGAAGACCTTTTAAGTATTCTTGAGCACGAAAAGAAAAAATGGCAAGGGGAGGTTCTTCAAAAGATGAGAGAAGAGATTGGCTTTGGACCAAAGCATGCAGATCAAGGGAGTAATGGTGATTCTGGTTCTGCTGATCATGCTTTATTATGATTGCTTTTACCTTAGATGATAAATCTTTGTATTCCTAGAAGGAATGAAATCTCTGTTGATCTCTATGACCTACTTTTGGACTTTGATTTTGATAGATTTAGGACATGTTGATGCCTATTTTGAATGACATGTTAAATAATTTTTGCGTAATGTTGAATGCCTTTGCTATTAATGATATTATTATTATTATTATTATTATTAGCCAATCAATGTACCAAATGTACCAAATTATTGGAATGTGATCAGTGACCAAATTTGGTTACTGAATTGTTTACCAAGTATTGTGACGAGCAGCCATAAACTTAGTGCCAGAATTTTAGTTACTAAAAATTGATTTTGCTCAGTGAGTTGTGACAAATTAGTGATGGTAACTTTATCACTAGGTCAGTGATGGGATTAATGATAAATTTAGTGACAAAATTTGTGACCATGTCCGTGATGACTAAATCTATCACTGAAGGTTGTGACAGATCAGTGACCAAACTTATGATCGAATTCTGTGACAAAATCAGTAACCAGGTTACCTTCGTCACTAATTCAGTGACTGGTTAGTGACAAAAAATACGTAATTTCTTAAATATTTAATTCTTAGATTTGTAATGGCTTAGTGATGGTGGTTCTATCATGGAGTTTAGTGACGGAAATTGCTGCCGTCACTGAGAATTTAGTGACGCATATTTTTGTACCACCTTAGTGATGGAAGCTCCGGTCACAAATTTCGTATTAGTAACCAAAAATATGGTACAGCGATAGGAATCCCCGTCACTATACGCATGTTTTCTGGTAGTGACAGGTACGCCATCCAAGTTTGATTCTTCTTTTCACAACCCTGCTTTGGGCTCCTCACAGCAGGGTGACCTATCCTCCCATTCTTCGAGTCCGCTTTTATTCTCCTGTCCATCTAGGTCACCACTAACTCCACCTCCCAGACGCGCCATTGTCACCAGGTCCATGAATAACATTTTCAAGCCTAAAAAGTTCTTTTCTATTACCAAACATTCGATGCCCTCTATCATGGAACCCACGTGTGTCTCCCAGGCCTTGAAGGATCAGCAGGGGTGTGCGGCTATGTCCCTTGAGTTTAATGCCCTTCTCCATCATGGGACTTAGGAGTTAGTCCCTCCATCTCCATCCCAAAATCTGCTGGGGTCTCGCTGGGTGTTTCGGATTAAACATAAGCCAAATGGTAACGTTGAGAAATTTAAAGCTCGTCTTGTTGCAAAAGATTTTCATCAGCACCCTGGTATTGATTAAACAGAGACGGTCAGTCCTGTTGTTAAACTAGCGACAATCAGATTAGTTCTCTCTTTGGCGGTTCAGCGAGGTTGGTCTATAAGACAGCTAGATGTTAATAATGCTTTTTTGCATGGCACCCTTAATGATGAAGATTTCATGGCCCAGTCTGCTGGGTTTGTTGATCCGAATTTTCCCAAGCATGTGCGTCGCCTCAAGCGGTCCATCTATGGTCTTAAACAGGCACCGCGCGCGCTTGGTACAAGGAGTTGAGTACCTTCCTCACGGGATTAGGATTTATCAACTCGCGTTCTGATTCATCACTTTTTATTTATACTCACAATGGTATTCTATGTTACTTCTTGGTGTATGTTGATGATCTTATTATTCTGGAAATCAATCTGCCTTTGTTTCTCAGCTTATCAAAAAACTTGGTATGCAGTTCTCCCTCAAAGATCTCGGTCCTTTGCACTTCTTCCTTGGTGTTGAGGTTATCCCAACACCTCAAGGGCTGTTCTTAACTCAGCATAAATACATAAGGGATCTTCTTGCCAGAGTTCACATGGATGGCTCTAAAATAGTGCAAACCCTCCTGGCTACTAAACCTCTATTGCATCTTGAGGATGGGTCTTCCTTCACTGACAGTACTATTTATCGAAGCACCATTGGTGCGCTTCAGTATTTGGCTATCACTCGTCTTGATATCAGCTTTGTCGTTAACAAGCTTGCTCAGTTTATGCACCGTCCCACTGAAGCTCACTGGACTGTGACAAAGCGTTTACTTTGGTATCTCAAGCACACTCTCTTTCATGGCATGCTGTTGCGGTATTCGTCATCTTCTTCTCTTCAACTTCGTGGGTTCTCCAATGCTGATTGGGCGGGGGATGTCAATGACTGAACTTCAACCTCCACTTATATTATGTTTCTTGGATAGACACCAATTTCTTGGCGTACTCACGAGCAGCGAACTGTTGCTCGCTCCTCAATAGAGGCGGAATATCGCGCTTTATCATCAACCACTTCTGAGCTCGCCTAGTTGATTTTCTTGCTCGATGAACATGGTGTCACGCTATCCCAGCATCCAGTTCTTTTCTGTGACAATATTGGTGCAACTCAGCTAAGTCTGAATCATGCTCTTCATTCCTGAATGAAGTATATTGCAGTTGATCTTCACTTTGTTCATGATTATGTTTCCAAAGGTGTTCTCAGTGTTTCGCAAATCAGCACCCAGGATCAACTAGCGGATCTTCTAACCAAACCTCTTGCTCGTCATCGATTTCAGACCTTGAGATCCAAGATAGGTATTGCCGATGGGACTCCTATCTTGCGGGGGCATATAACAGAACAGACCTTATCCTAGTTGAGTGTCTAACAGAAATGATTTAAACTTATCTGTATCGATTACTCTTCACCTGGTTGTTCAAAGAACTAGGAGAGCTCCACAATGGTTGTTCAGATTTAACCTAAAGACTAGGCATACTGTTACAGCTTAGTTACAGTTTCTATGTATATATATATTCTTGTAATTATGTTCATAACTGTGTGAAAAATATACAATTTTTTCCACTGTGTTTCATCTTCTTTAAGAATGAACAATATATATAACTTAGTGACACTTTAAAGTGTTGCAATATTTTAAACCAAACGATGCTTTAAAGTATCATCAAAAAAAGCTAATAACGACGCTTTAAAGCTTTACAATTTCCTATTGACGCTTTAAAGTATCATTAACAGCATCTATGTGGCAGGTCAACTGCGACTTAACCTCACGATGTTCTTAAAAAGCATTGTGCATTAGTGATGCTCTGGAAAAAAAAAAGACAACATGAACCATAAGTATCGGTTTTTTTTTTTTTTTGTACACTTGTATTAATGCCAACATTTCTTCAACACTTTCTATAGGGTCGGGGCGTCATTTTGTGATACTTATAAATATCGCTGGATGGCTTAAAAATTACAATTTTTTTCAATTTTTTCTATAGTGAATTATTATTGTTATTATTATTTGATGTAATAGGATAGAATGAACAATTGTCTTTCTGAGGGGACTAGGGTATGTTTGAGTTCCCCAGGTGATGTACAATTGAAGCATATTGAGTTTGAGGAGAAAAAGTGAGAAAGAAAACATCAGGAATAATTAATGGATGATCAAAAATTCATGCATAACATGAAACAAGCCCAAATGACATTGTAGAAAAAATGCCTTCTCATGCATAGCGTTGGAAAATCACAAGGTAGGCTAAACACTTGTGTTAACATTTACTTGTTAATTTTCATTAGTTGGAAATAGAGAAATTTTGGGTGGCCTCCTTTGTTGCTAACCACTCAGGGGCCCACATATGGATGGGCGAGGTGGAGTTGTCTAGTGCTCTCCATGATGTTTTGCTTTTTAATTCTTTTAATTGTATCCGTATACGTTACGTATGAAACCACCATTTTTTAGCGCAAAAAAAAAAAAAAAGAAAAAAAAGAGAGAGAAATCAGCTATTTTATCCTTCTACGACATACAAATGTTTCCTCTCTTTCAGAGTTGACATCACTAACATGGCTTAGATGAGAGTCATAAGAGATGACCAAGAGCAAGATCACACCCATGTTCATGCAACCTGCCGGCTTTGTAAACACATTGATCACTAAAAATTGACTCTCTTGTAGGGATTCAAGATGGTGCTAGATATAAATCCAAGGCCTACAAAACTGTAAGGTTGAATTAGAAGGCTTTGCAAATGTGTTAACAAGCGCCTAGTCTTGGTAATTTTGGCTACATATCCAAAGTACACAGTGCACGTAGTGTAGTAAAATATATTGTAGCTCTCAACATATGCCTACGGCAGTCTAGCAGATGATCTACAGTATAAGATCCCTATATGAGTATGGGTCTTCAATTCCTGGTGAAATTACGGACCACAATTTAAGATATTGGGCTGATTCTATGAGGAATCACAGTACATAGAGTGCAACCATTGCATATTTCTTAGCTATGTTTCGGTACAGAAAATGCACTCTCACATATAAGGAAGTATATACTCAATTGCTTGAACTACAAAGCTGTCAATTTAGTCATGGTTGAGTCATAGCAAATAGTTTGGTCACATTTCTTTTATCTTACTTTATTATTAAATTGCAGCTTTAAAGGAGTTGATTTAGCCAAAGACCTGAATTCCAGTGAATATTAATTAATCACCTAACCACCAGCTTGTAATTCAAGTTCTTTATAACCATCAAGGTCTTCTTTGCTTGGATGGCCATAATACATATATGGTCAGAAATTCTACATGGCTGCTCACATATTCAAAGAATTTGGTAGCAAAAGTGTCACATAAGCCAGTAATTTTTCTTCTTTTTCTTCCTTACCATTCACTATCAGCAAGGAACGTGTCCAAGCAAGGAATGGTTCCAACCATCTACTCCCGTATAACCAATTATTAGACTCATTAATCAAATTTTGTAGCTCCCATCAAACTTACGCTACATGGATGAATGGTTGGTTAAAAATATCGAAGAACTCCTCTTTTTTCCTCCCTCCTCTTTTGACAGAAATTATATTATGTCCTAGACTATGTGCACCACTTGGCTGTACATGCCACCAATCACAGCTGGTCATTTTTAGAGTAGTGCATCAAGATGCATGCTTGATAAAGAATAAGCGGCTGTGTTTGGTGGCGTGCACGACCAGGTGGTGCATACAGTGTAAGGGTTATAGGAGGGTACCATAGAATTGCACGAGAGCATATCAAGGCCTCGGCTAGGGCATGATCAATTTGAAGCCTTTTGGCAGCTAGTTTATTAGCTAGCCAAGAGGTTTTCTCCTGAAAAACCATGCATAGCTAAAAAGCACAGGCCTTCTTTCATGAAAAATTAAAAGAAACAATAAGAGAGGAGGAAAGCAAAGAACTAAAAACATAAAGGACAAACCAAATAAAATGTCACCGGCCAAAGTTCAATACAGAACCCCCTCTCTGACACCTTCACCAAATATTCCAAAAACATGCAGGGTGGGATAGCCAAATGGTGACATGTGCACCAGTGGACCCACCCATCCCTCCTCTATGTTCAAACACCTTGTTCTCCTCAAAACATAGACCGAAGAGAGAGCGACAAAGAGAGATTGCTTTTTCTTTACCTTCTTCTCCTTCTCTTAAGATCTCCTCACCTCCCTTCTCTTTCTCCTTCCTCCATCAAGCAAGTCAGAAAACATTGCCTCAATCTCTGCTTTCCTACAAAGTCACCCTCATGATAAGGTAAGCTGAGAAAGAACAGAAGAGGATGGGATGAAACGTAGGCCACATTGCATCAATTCAGTGTATCTAACGTATCTATATATCTATCTATACATCTCTAGAAAAGACTCTAATGGATCTTCCTGCCTCTCCATAGAATCCCATTCAGTGCCAAGGAAAGAGATGGAGGTGGCACAACCACTGAAGCCTTTCTCCTGATCTCCCTTTCTAGGGTTCAGAGAATCACTCCTGTCTTGGTCGAGCGAGCCATAGGGAGCTCAGAGCACGGAGGCGATGGAAGTACTCAGCGATGGCTAACAAGCATCGGGCCATTTGACGGGTTGTCAAGATCTGGTGAAGCCGGTGGAGTGTCTGCTGCCTCAGATTATCTGCCTGTAAGAATGCATTTGCTAAGAATTAGTATTGACTCTCTTAGCACATACGTAGATTAATTTAGATAAGTTTTTCATGTGGGCTAGTTATTACCAAGTCACGTTTGGAAGTCTAAATGCTACATCATCATAATTCACTTTGACAGAAGGTTGATTCACCTAAACTTGTGAAAAATAAAACGAGGAAAGATGCTGATGAAAAGTTTCTTCATTTGGTGAGGAAAAGGTCTATGGAGTGCTGTCCTTGTCTCCTTGAGATGGTGTGCCGCCTCTACAAACAAATTTGCTACAGACTACAAGGTTTTCCCTGAGTAATATGTCAATGTAGAGAATTTGCATGTTGGGTGGCATTTGGTGACCAATATATTAATTATTAATATATTCTCTAACAATATACTTATTAATCCGATAAATTATGAATTCTATAAAATTATATTAACTGTTATTCTAGAATTAATATTTTTATTTATATTTGTAATATATTATTATTTTATTCTGATTAGGAAAATAAGGCAAATAGAAGTAATATATTAAATAATTTTATAATATAATTATAAATTATGATAATATATTTATATTGTAATTTAAAATTATAATTGAATAATAATATGCTATTATTAATCTATTATAATACAATATAGATAATATTGATATAATATATTAGGTACATTGATGTACCAATTTTTTTTGCTAGACCGAGGATTATTTTTATCCCCAAATTTTAGTCCAAGATCACTACCCTGGAATGATCTTGCATACCCGACCTCAAGAATGAATTTTCTATCACTAGGTTGGACGATGATTCGAGAAGTAGGAGTGATTTGGAATCACTGCTATGTAGAATCACCATATGATTTTGTCAAGCTCCACCTACATCATCCTTGATCCTGGAATAATCATGCTGCACCAATGCCTGAATATGGTGATGGACTGATATATCCAAAGAAGACATAAGCAGCACAGAACCATTCCAAGCTCTTGCCAAATAACTGAATCTTATTCATCAAAAACAAAAAAAAACCCTGATTCTTGATTAATTTCCTCAAGTCCATGCAATATATATGCCTGCATCTATATTTACCTAGATATATATTTGCAACCAACTCAAGAGTATTATCATGCTAATTTCTCGGAAAGCTACTTGATTACCAGAACAACACCTAACCCATTACCAAGGTAACTGGTCCCCCAACAACTCCGAAAACGACGACTTTGAGAATGATAACTGGGGAATACTCGACCTCATAACCCTCAGAACCTCTCACTGTCACATAGGGCCCCATGCCACTGAGAGGGTGCGAGTCTGCTTCTTGTGACAAGTGGATTAATATACATATTGGTCCACAAATTATGAAAGCAAAATATAAGTGCCAGTCTAATGACGGTTCTGGTGCAGGTCAGGGTAATTAGAACCACATTTGTGGTTGCATTACATTTGATTTTTCTGTTTAAGTAAGTTTCCATTTTATCTTAAATTTCAATTATGGTTTTAATTATTGACAAAAGAAAAGTACGAGCAATGGGGCTTACCTGTCGAACGAAGCCCTCGAGGGTGGTGAGCTTGTTCATGGCAATGGCCATTTGGCCCATGTAGTTGGCCATATTGGACGGGCAGCTCAGGGCATCGGAGGTGACGGTGTCCAATAGAGACTGGTGGAGGGCTTCAAGTCCTTGGCTCAGCGCTTCCTCCGTCTCTTGCGTCGACTGTTGCAGGCCACACACCCCCAGTATCTGTTGCTCCGTTAATGGCTCGATGTGGCTCAAAAGCATCTAAACACCCACATATATACTTAAGCACGTAAGCAAGAGCTAAAGAAGCACAGTTGTTATACATTCCTACATAATATCATGCAAAAAGAACAAGTCATAAAGCCCCCTAGTGTGCACCTTAATTAATACTGAGAATAATTGATAGTACGTAGTTGTGCTTTTATCAATGGATATATACGTTTCGATAAACTCCATGAAAAATGTCACGGTCTTCCGTTCAGCTTTTCTACACATAGAAATGCGTGAAAAGAATTGGTGTCGTATATCTATTTATTATGTAGAGAACGAAAGTAAATGAGTATGGAGAATGTAAGGGCTAAGGGGCCATGCTTGCACGGCTCAACAATCAGATAGTTTTATTTATTCAGTCTTATTCCTTTTCTCCTTGAATGGAGAAACCAACCCCGCTTTATAGAATATATAAAGGCAAGGCCACATCTCCACCGGTCATAGGTAAAGGAAAACCGTCCCCATCAACCATCTTCCCAATGCCCACACCACCCACTCCTCAACACCAGTCATCAGTACTCGATGACATGAAGTTCATGTCAAAATCTTTCATAAAACTGAACTGGTCCTCGAACCACAAATTAATTTAGTGGAAAACCACAACCCTTCCATTAACTGGAGATTGGTTCAACGATTCCCATAACTACATATCCGCACCAACTACAAGCATGCATATACGATACATGCATACATGTATATCCCAAGCGTTCAAAAATTTGTGAACTTCTAAAAAACAGATGAGCTATATATGATTACAATCACTGGCTGGTGGTCCGTCCCCGTATTCATGATGGGTATCATCTGTTGGCCGTTCTATCATGATGAGATTCGCAACAATTGGTGGGCAATGGAGTGGATTCAGTTGGTCTTACCATCGCGAACCATATGACTCGTCATACTATATAAATATAAGTCAAATCACGGTTTAGTTAGACTCGACCGATTGTCCTTTGGAAACCATGCATGGGCATTGGCATCGTTTTTGTTAAACCCTCCTTGGTCTTGCTGGGACAAACTAATTAGAGGTCTACATTGGCAGCTGAACTACATCTCCTAATGCACCGAATCGGGTCCACACCAGTGCCAAGGACGTCTCTTTCAATTATTTCCAGCCTCATTCTAGAGATCCATGAAGAATTTGGAACATGCAAGCGATAGATATAGAAAGATTAGAGTAAGGGGTTCGGGGTGACCTTGATGAGCTCGGAGGGGCGGAAGCCACCCATCCACAGGAAGCAGCGCTCTGCAGGGGTCTTCCACATGCCGGAGATGAGGTGGAAGACGTCAGACTTGATGACCAAACTCTTGAGGTTAATCATGTCGTCGTAGTGAGCCAAACAGTTCTCGACGAACATCCGGAGCTCGTTCTCTGGTAGGTGTTCTTGCACTGCAGCCCGAAGCTCGCACATTCGTCGATGGTGCTCCTCTTGCCACCTTCCATACTCCATGTCAAACATCGCGGCATCTAAGAACAAACGACTCGTTATGGCTGAAAGAAGTGTGTGTATATATATACACACTAAAAAAGAAGATGGAATCAGTGTGCTCGTATGTAAATTTAGGTCAGGTTGATGATGCCTGAGCTGAGTGAGCTGATGCTGGGAGGGAAGCTGCCTTGGTCCCCAAGAAGTGCTCCACCGAAGAACAAACCCTGCTTAAGAAATATGACTGTTATAATCGAAAGAGAGCGAGCATAATGGGAAGTTTGAAGGGAAAAGAAACGGATCGATGGTGCAAGCTTAAATGAGAGTGTCCTAGTACTTCACACCTGAGCCCTTGTCCTCTGGAGCTCTTGTTCTAGCTGAGTTAGCTTGATCCTACTGTTCTCTAGCTGTTGAACATAAGCCTGTTGAGGGAAAAGAGAGAGGCAAGAAAGATTGGATACTATTCAAAATGAGACTTTTATGTGGTTAGTTGTTTCTGTGGATAAATAAAAGCCAAGCTAGAACAACAGGATGGATGCATAGGTGGTGGTTTCGTTTCCTTTTTATTATATTCTTTCCTTTCCTTTTGTTTTCTTTTCTTTTACTTGACTGACCTTCTTCCTTAGCCTGCTTTTCCTGGCTGCCTCCCTATTCTGAGCAAGCCTTCTCAGTGTCTGCCAACAGATAAATCAAACGCAGTATGACAGAGCCGAAACTTACTCCACCTTGGGAAAGAAAAAGTTTAGAAAGCTCTAGATAATAGATAGCTCTCTTTTATGTCGATGAAACTTACCTTAGGATCTGGTGTCCTGGGCCTTTCTTGTTCCGAACTAGATGTGCCCTTTCTGTTGTTTCCTTCCTTCTGTCCACATAGAAGAATATGGGTGACCAAGTAACACATAAAGCGAAAAACCCACACCGGGTTCTCTCGAGTGAAAACCAGAGATGGCCTTAACATTGTCTGTATTAGCCATTAGAGAGAAGCAAGAGAGAGAGAGAGAGACTAGCTCGGTATTTCACCTTTACCACTGCTTTAATATCGCTCCCAGGCTCAGGCAAAGCTGGGGGATCGCTTCGTGGGTTGCCCAACTCCATGGTTCGCTCTGATGACTTCTTAGAACCACTGCTTGTTGGAGAGACCAAACTAATTTCGCCCTATAAAAAAACAAAAGTATATGGGAACATCAACCGAACTACAAATTAATCCCGCAGCGAAAGTATGGAAGAAGAAACAACAAGAGAAAGGTCTTGTTTCGAGTACCCATACCTTTGCAGATGGCTCTACATGCATGGGCTGGGAAGGGAAAATGTTCAGAGTCTCTGCATACATGAACCTTTGCAAGCATTAAATCCCCTGAAGGTGCATCTTAAAACATCCTACCAGAAGACCATAAATGGAAAACAAACTCCTCCAAGGAAATAAAGGCACCAGCTTTTGTTTCCACAGACATAATCATGACAGCAAAATAGGATCTTTTAGATAAAAATAATATAGAACACTGTTTGTTCCTCTGTGTGTGTGTGTGAGAGAGAGAGAGAGAGAAGCAAAAGATGCATGAGATATGAGCCACAGCTAGCTAGGCCTTCATATTTTTTCATGCACTAGTGGCTTTTTGCCATTCAAAAGAAGCGAGCAAGCGAAAATAGAACCGTAGAATGGAAGAGAAAGAGAGGAAAAAAACAAGAGGGAAAGGGAGAAACAGAAATCCATTCGTACCCTTTTCAGTGCAGGAATTTGCAAGGGAAGGAAATCATGAGAGGTTTGTTACATGTCACAGTCTACGCACAAGGGATGGGGTGGGGGTGGGAGAAGAAAAATAAAAATAAAAAGCAAGATATTGCACTTACTTATCTTTTCCAAAAATTCGAAATTGTAATCCTATCTGGTCAAATATGCAGGACAGCGAGATCTGTTGGCCATGATGTTTTCATGACCCCAAAAAGCTTTTTGGGAAGGGAATCTCTACAGCTATCTCATATTCCCCCTCTCCACCTACTAATCTATAGTCCTTGTGAAAGGATGACCTTTTAGATATCCAGTTGAAATCAACATAGGAGATGAGGCCCAAAGAGGATAGAATCAAAAGAAGAGAAGAATAATTGGAAGGGACTCACGTCTTTGTTCTTGAGCTGATGAGTGATCCTGCCCATCAAGATACATGAACAGTGCTTGGTCCAGCTCTCCCAAGTCATAGGCCCCCGTCTCCCTACTTCTGCCATCATATCAACAAGAGAATCCAAACAAGAAATAAAATCAAAATCAAAATCAGAACTTTATACTATTGAGCAGTTATCGAAGCTAACTTTGCAGTTAATTTACACCATGAAAGGACCAACTATTCTCTAAAATAGCAATTCCCAGCTCTGGAATTTAGCTTTGCTCCACTCCAATCACATGAAATAGAATCCAAGGCACGGCTCTATCTCTACATTTCTAACCAATAATCCTTCATTCATTCCCCCTCAGAAAGACACCTAAGCTAGTTTAGTTTGCAATAAATCAGCACAATATCCTCTATGAAAATGGATTCAAGATCGAATCCTCATCTATTTACGACGCACCAAGACCACCTTTGCACCATAAAAGAACCAGCTTTCCTTAAATATATGAGCATAAATTTTAGTCCTCTTCCACTATTATCACATGGAATAAAAATCCAAGACCACAACTTTCGCAACCTTAGATCACCTAATACCGCAATCCTACCACATGGATCTTCCTCTACCCCATTCCTAACCAATCATAAGCCAACTTTGACTCGCCAAGTTAACCTCTTTTCCCCAGAAATCAGATTCTAAGGCATGTTTCTCTCTCTACTCCACCTTCTATTACTTATCAAACCAAATGAACCAAAAAGAATAACACAAAGGCATGAGAGCTCTCTTCTAATTTCCATGATAACTAATTCTACTAT
The DNA here is from genome assembly GCF_009389715.1 of Phoenix dactylifera. Classification (NCBI taxonomy): domain Eukaryota; kingdom Viridiplantae; phylum Streptophyta; class Magnoliopsida; order Arecales; family Arecaceae; genus Phoenix; species Phoenix dactylifera. The sequence goes on along the minus strand of NW_024067673.1, from coordinate 1,649,791 downwards.
CTCGAGCATTTACATGAAGTTTCCATGCGTCGATGAGGAGGGCTGGATCAAGCCAAAGGAGATATGCTGCTCCTGCTGCTTCCCGTGGCTCGAATTCCCTTTATTTGCCATCATATTCCTCCAAAAAGCTCTTCCTTTTCCCTCTAGCTATCTCCTTCGACTCTCTCTCTCTCTCTCTCTCACGCTCTCCCTCTTAGCACCACCAAAAGACTCCATTCATGGCACAACCAACTTCTGTTGTTTTCCGTTGGCGATCTCTGCAGCAAATCCATATAAAAAGGCCGACTTTTTTCTTTATGCTTTCTGCGGCCTCTCTTGTAATCTCTCTCTTTCTCTTGTCTTCCTTCTTACCGAAAGCAATCCTGAAGACTTTGGAGGAAGCCGGGTTCCCGATAAGGGGGTGGTAAAATGACCGCCCCAACCGAACGCCTGGGCGAGGACAAGAACCGCCGTAGGCCAATTGAAAACTACCACCGGGAGAAGGTGGATACCGCTTTTGCTAGAGACCCGAAGCCGGGTGCCGGTTTTCTGACCGCGGGTTCGGCTGCCTTCGTGGACTAGACTCGATTGTCCTTGTCTTGGTCTCTCCTGTAGCAAAGTGTGCGCACTGTTTGTCTAGCCGCACGTGGGAGGCCTATGCAAAAGAATTGTCATTTCTGCCAGAATTTTCTTTGCAAATCAGGTTTAATTGAGGTATATAAGTAGGGGGCTTCATTTCAAACGTTTGCGTAAGCCATACTAGAAAGTGTAAAAGATTACGGACGATAAATTCTACGACCGCTTTGTCTGCATGCTCGACGGCTGGTTCTACACAGCTAAACTTTAGGTGGAAGTATGACAATAGTATTTTCAACTATCCTGATATGTATTAGAGAGGATGGAATGGAAGCTTGCAATCCAAGATGAAATTCTTCTCTAGGGCATGCGTAGTATGCTAATCCACCATTTGATTTTCCTCGCGCTAGATTTCGACAGTCTTGAGAACCATATGTAAACCTACGAACATGTGGGAGGAAATATAGTTAATCTAAGATATAACTAACGTAGAGTCATCCTCCAAGTAAACCTACGTTGCCCTGAATGAAGAACCGCAATTTGTTGTTTGAAATTTACAGAAAAAAGAAAATAGCAATCAATCGATTGCGTTTTGGATGAGAATGAAATCGTGGGAGTCATGAATAAAAACAATGCAAAATTTGATAGTTGCACATCTATAAGAAAATAGTACCTATGTTCATACCACTTTCGTATTTGGACCGACTTAGCATGATCTTTAAAATGCTATGCCAAAGTGCATCTTGCCTCGACCTAAAATAATAAAATTTTCATGGCATCTGAGATGCTATGGAAAAAGTTGAATGTGGTGTGCATGCTTTGTTCTCAATAAGGTGAAATTAATTTATACATTTCTTCTAGCATGACTTGATTGCTTAGTATTGCAGGATTCCAAGAATTTCTATAATATCTATTGAAAAAAAAATATATAAATACATATATAGTATGAGTTAGAAAAGGAATCCATTCGATGGTTACTTTTTATATAATTAATAAGGTTATACGAAAGGGATAAGAATTTTTTCAAAAAAAGGACAAAAAGATTGAAGGCAGCAATTCTTCCATCTAGGAGAGTTAAACCGGCAAGGATCAGAGTAACCCTTTGCATTTATTATATAATAAATAAAAGTGATCAAAAAAGAGCATTTTGATTAGCTTCTTGCATGATAACTGTAAGTGCTATTTACAATATAAAAGAATTTGAGAAACATCTCAGCAATGTGATTACAGATATCATCTGCAAACATCATTAAAAGACTACTTCAAGATATTTGTGTAGCTCTGAGTATATCTAATTAATTTTCTGAGAACCAATATGGGAGAAAATTTATCTGAAAATTGGGTAAGGGTGAGAGATGAATTCAGACTAATGGTATCAAATCTCAATACCTTCATCAACTGCATCAATTGCCACCCTCGAATAATTAACATGGGCAATAGCCATACATCCATGCACGAATACAGCAACTCAGCTCGACATCAGGTTCGTTCGGTCATTTCAACGACTAGAGTCCGGACACCTCCGGTGGATGATGCAAGCGTGACGCAATAAAGTCCGGTCTCCGGAGGTCACGTGCGCAGGCGGCGAGCCGGTCCACAGCCCCCTTCTTGGAAAGTAGGGGGCGTTAGGAGGTGGGCCCCCACAACCCCGAGAGCAGTTCCAAAGCCTTCCACGCAAACGGACGGTAGCGATCTCCCGATGCCCCATTCCCCGTCAGACATCTCAATTGATTCAACTTCCACGCACCCAAAAAGAAGCCCCAAGACAGACCCCAACAGAAATCAATCTCGGCCCAACGTCGGGATTTCATCCGTACGCGCGGGGCCCGAATGACTTCGGGTAGGTTACAGCCTTGGACTGGTTTCCAGGGTCCGTTAATTTTGGTGTCGGGTGAGGTGGTGGGTCCACCCGACCGGCTTCACCTCGCGTCCGTTTCTCCGGCTCCCTTGCATTCCAACAACCCCCGGGGTACCGACCCCACGCCTTTCCATTAGGGGAGTAGAACTACTAGCGTTGGCCGCGCGACTTAGATCTTGAATCATGTGATAAATATCGACGGTCCAAATTAACCGGCATTCGTACGTCAGCATTGCCGACGGCCATTCTAATGGCTTTGGAAGGCCTTGCTGTGCACTAAATTATGTACATCATGCACTTAAATAACAAACTGTTACATCATTGTGTAAATCAATTATACTATATATAGTAGTTATTATAAAATAACAGTTATCTTCGTTCTTTAATCTCTTCCCTGTTAACAAGTTGAACTGTTTATTTTATTTTAGTTATGTACATAGCCTTGCCTACTGAATCGTCAGCCGATCATCGAGCCCTTCCGGGTAGATGAAAAATAGAGGTTTCATCATGATTCAAATCAGGAAGGAGAGGTTCTTCCCTTAAGAAAAAAGGCGTCGACCAGGTATAGAGAGTTACTAATCTAAAATAAAATGGATAACATGTGTATATGGATGTTCCGAAAATGTAGTCAAGGGGTGGGCTAGAGGGACAGTGTAATTAGAGAACAATATCATTATGATCATTTGTGCTTGTACATCGCTTGTGAGCATATATTTTCTATATAAATTTTACATGATAAGCGTAATTCTTGCATTAAGTAATTGAGTATCTGTTATTATTCTCAAGTTTGTAATGGTAGATAAGATTAAAATGCTAGAGTAGCTAAGGAAATGTGCTTTGCTCTAAAGAATATCCGGTGACTCATGGGTATTGCCTCGAGGCTCAAGTGAGGCCTCAAAACCCTCTTCCGTCTTAAAACAAGGAAAGGCTTGAATACTATCAGCAATTGATTCCATGAGAAACCAAACCTAGGTGTTTTTAACCTAAGAGAGAGAGTTGGTGTACCATGTTGAAATTTCTGTATAACTAAAGCTTTTGAAACATTTATTTATAATGCTTTGACTTATCGTATGTATGTGTGAATGGGTCTGTTTTATATAGTTTATTTGTAATTTAGTTATTTAAGTATGCTAATTTTTTTTTGGATAACTGCAGCTATTTCTCTCGGAAAGTAATTTCCACAAACTATGAGTATGCCTAAAAGTCCTTCGGTCCCATGGGACTACTTTATTATAATGAAGAACTGTAGAATGATGGCAATGGTTTGCTGTAGATGGCTGGTGCAATAATTATATCTGTACTGGGCCTCACCTTCACTTAAGCTGAGAATATGGAGCGATTAGCTCTCAATTATCGTTTTTATTACTTGGTAAGAGTCTCATGGCCTTCATTTAGGTGCAACTTATGGAGCTTGGTTAGGCTACCCTTGGTCTGGTCACTTGAAGAGTACAAATGAGTAACCAAAACCAACCAATATTTAAGTTTAATTTTAGTCTATCTACTATCTGTGATTGAATCAATGATTGAATAGGTTCGTTGAGCATCCATTGATCTAGGAATGAATTAAAGTATAGCGGAGACTTGTATGATGGATTTTTTGAGAAAGTTCACTTCAACTCCAAATAATTTATATATAATCCGCTACCTTTTAAATATTTTGAATTATATTTATCCGCCTTTCTGCCTAATTGTCTGATTGGCTGCACTAAAGATTGTTAGGGAAAAAAAAACAAGAGGAAGGTCAACCTTTTCTTTTTTGGATAAAGGAGAGGCAAAAGCCATCCGATTTATTGAGAGATTGAATGAAAAAGAAATTATAAGAGAGAGATGCAAGTACAGGATAGTGATGAGCTACAAAAAGAAACTTCAAAGAAAAAACATATAGTTGAGTGGTAGTAGAAAAGTGAGTTCATAATGGCAGAGATAGTGATACTAAAGGAACATCCCGGATCAAGAAAGAGGAAGCCACGATCTGATTACATTTAAGCTCTTTTGAGTTCAAACCCCATACTTTCCAAAGAATTAGCGAAAAATTTGTCAATTTCAACTCAGATTGTAGCTAACCATCTTGGTATATCCTTAATCTTTGCCTAGATTTTGGAAAAGCCAAGCAAGTCCTCCTACATTGAATGAATTGAGCCCTTTTCAAGCGATGGATGCAACGGAGGAAGCTTTAATTAAGAAAATAATGGCATTCCTCTCCTTCCGGTAGGCCCAGAAAAAAGAAGCTATCAACATGGAGACAAATGGATAAAATCCTTTATAAAATATGTCTGTTTCTAGATTAAGCGAAGAGCTGAAAAAATTTGGGTGGTGGAAGATGTACTCCAAGCTGCTTACTGATTTCATTCTAGATAACTTTAGCATGGTCGCATTGTAAAGAGAGATGATTCACTGACTCCGTCAAGAACACCCTCCAATGAATCTCCCTAGCTTCATATAAAGATAATCTCTAGTATTAAGCTTATTCTTTAAGCATAACCAAAGAAATTCTTTGATCTTCATTGGCACCGACAGCTTCCAACATGAGGTGGCCATCTTCCAATTCATACCTCTCCTAATTAGGACTTGATATAAGGAGGCAAAGGAAGATTTTGTTCTTACTACCTTGTTTCCATTCTTACCACCTTGTTTCCATTCTTGCATAATTGATGTGAAAATCAACAAGGAGAGATGATGACTTGCAAATTCTCCTAAGGTTGTTCTTCACAAAGAGGGTAGGAATTGCTACTATAGAATGCTGCCATCGTACTTGATTTAACCTAGCAAAGTTGAGAAAGGGATGAGAAAACATTCCTTAGGGGGGTTGCGCATATCTCATTGTCCTCCTAGAACCAAACATTACGGTATTACCAAACTTGCATTGGACTTTGTTACATAATAGAGGAGAGAACTAACAATATCTTTCCAAATGTTGAAACATCTCCTTTCCAATTAGGAGAGAGTTTTGACTCTCTTATGATAAGCCCAACACATGTCTCTCCAAGGTCCCCGATTATTCGAAGATATTTCCAACCCTATTTTGCTAAGAGAGCTTGATTCATAGTAATTTAGATCTTTTACTCCCTAGACCACCTTCCTTTTTTGCCATACAAACTCTTTTCCAGTTCACTTTATATGAGAACTCTGTAATTGGGTCTCACCCCTTCTATAGGAAAGCTTTCCAATATTTACCAATCTTCTTGATGAGTCATACCAACAGTTTGTGAATGGGACAAGAAGTACTGGGGAAATGTGGAAAGGATATATTATTTAGGAATAAAAATCATATTGGGTAGGACTCTTTTTTTTGCCACATTTCCTTCTATGCCCATTTTAAAGAGGAAACTCAGAAGCCAAATAAAGATAGAACTTCGTTCTACTTATAGAGTCCATTAATTCTATAACTTAAAAAAATAAAAAAGAAAAAAATTTTACGTGCCAATAGAGACAATGCACAAAGAAAGATCGTCGCATCCTATTTCTTTCTCATCAAGTGATACACACTCATCGGCTTCCTAATTCATACTGTAAGTTTTTTTAATACATACCTAATAGCAACCCAATACATATCCCCAGATAAATCGATACATTGTTTCCGAAATAAGGTGTTTACTAATACATAGTATACGGTTAATTGATACACACCTAGCAATATAGACATCTAATATCCCAATACATACCTCTAGGTAAATCGATACACATTTTTTAAAATATAATGCTCACCAATATAAAAATATATTTATAATATATAAAAATATATAATTTTCAATTACAATCTGTGAATTTTTTGGAATATTGAAAGTTCAATTTTTGAGAACCACACTTAAGCAATCTAATGACTGTAGTTGAGAAAGATTTTTATTAGATGATATGTCTTAAAACAAAATTAGTTTATGTACATTAAAAATCATTGAAAATTTTGAAATATATGAAAAATAAGGAAAAAAACCAAACTAAATCTTGGACACAACAATCTTGTTTACAAAAATTTTTATATTGAAGAAACTTCCAAATTCTCTCTAAACTTTACAAAAGTGACATATTCCAATAATTTCTGAATCAAAACAAATGGTAGTAATATTTCAAATCCATTTTGTTTTGGGGGCGAGGAGGATTGGAATTGGATGCCATATAGTAATATTGCCATATAGTAATGCCAATATTTACATTTTTACAAATCCATGCCCATGTTTACAACTGTTTCTTGCCGTGTTATATTTTTGCGCCTTCTTTAAATTCTTAATTATTAATTTAGCTTAGTCCCTTGAAAGGCAAATTACCTAGAAACATGTTGTAATTAAAGTATTATCCTTTCTTTGATTTAATATTTAGACCGACTTTCTTATGTCACAACGAGTTATAATTTATGAGATCTCCTCTCTAAGCTAACACTGTATGAAGGTTCAGTGAGAAGAGTAGTGATTTATTGAAACATCAAGATGACAGTAACATCTTTGAGTAAACTCCTTGGCCATTTCTCAAGCGTGCTAGGATGGCCTTTTCCTAACGCGAGGTTAAAGAATTCTCTAGTTGATTTTAATTTATAACTTGAATAGATGGGGTGAGAAGCATGCTAGTAAGCCACATACCAGTAAAAAAATTATTGGTCTAAGATAAATTTTTTCTGTTTTTTTTTTTCTGAATTTCTTATTATAACTAGGGGCAATCAGCTTTTCTCTCTCAAGGGTCTTGTTTCTATCTCTTCCAATTCCCCAGATCATAGATGCCATGAAACTATTTTGTTTCTTAATGACTTGTGATCAAAATTTATATCGACAGGAAAAATTCATTCCTTAGGTTTTTTTCCCTTACTCGATTTTCAAATATAATCATTTGTATCATTTTTTGTATTATTCTATATTTAATTCACATATACTATCTTAGTATTTATTCTGACTACTATGTATTGCCTTGGCTTGTATTACTTAGATTCTATACTGGTGGCTTCAATATCATTGTCAGCATTGAGCACACAAGCAACAAACATTTAAAATTTCAGAGGTGCAGCTCCGACATGGTTAAGAAGATCAAGCACGCAAGTGAGAAACCTGAGTCTAATTAATCAAGAGAACACTGTTATTAGATCATCATAAGTAGAAGATTTTGACAAAAGTAAAGGAAATTGATTCATATTTAATAAGTACATAAAATACCTCAGTTCCTTTTTGCAGCAGTGTTTCTTCCCATGTCGACATCAAAAAAGGCAATATGAAAAGGAGCTGCAAGAGAATTTTTCAAGACATTTGCTTTTCTATTTGCATATTGTTTTTGGATACTGACTCTATATGTAATATATAGTGACATATAGGAGGAAGAAACCTGACAACAACATAACCTTTTCAACTCCTCTTTGTTCAAATCAACTATCAATGTCAAAGGTGTCTCACTATATGATTATACCGAGGAATAAAAAAATAAAGGAAAAGTAAAAGTGAAGCTTTCTGGCCTTGAAGCATGGCCTGCAAACAATTCTTATATGCTAGTGTGAAAGGATAATTGGATTAGGTAGTATCAAACACATCTGCAAAACAAACCCCAAAAACAAATTAGTTTTCATAGACTTTGATATTAGCTCTCTAGAACAATCAAGAGCAGCTACATCTTCCCCACCCACTCCTCTCAACTGGATAAAAACAAACTCGAAAACGATATCTTGCGTCAATAAACTAAAGTATTATAGCCATGACAGATCCATAAAGAAGCACCCTTCTAGTATGTGCTTACATTTAATAAGCATATGAAAATAACTATCTGATGCACTTATTGCTATACATTTATAGGCATAGACTTAATGGGATGGTAATAAAGAAATGATTAGAAAAGGATTAGGTTGTCAACCTCTATTCCATTGCTAAAGTTTTGCTTGCAACTATAGTCTGCAATCCAATAATTCACTCTCAGATCTTCATCCAAACTACAACTGTTGATCCCCTGATCCCTGACATCTCTAAGCCTATGATGGCCAACCCTTCCACTGCTTCAGCTCTCTTTTCACATAGATATAAAGAAGAACATGAGATTTTGGGATGCATCCTACTGGAAAAAGCTTAAAAGCATGGACTTTGAGAACACGCAGACTGGCACCCGCTATTGCCTCCTGGTCCCAAGCCAATGCCTACCCAACTTGTCCTCCAAAAAAATTCGGTATTTCGGGGTCAAAGTTGGGATGATGTGCCAGGTCTGGGAATCTTTCTTGCCAAAAATAGAGTATTCCAACTTCCAGCCCCATTGATGCAAGGGATGCAGCTCATATATGCTTGTGAGTCTTGCTCTCACTAGGTCTTTCTAAGTACGGTAATATTTGTTTTCTCCTTGGCAGTTCCAGACTCTCTGTGTGACCTCCAGCCTCCAACTTCCTCTTCCTCCTCAGTCTTGACCACCATGCCCCCATGCATCAATTCCTCTATAATCTTGACCTTTCTCTGGCTCTTGTGTAGCTCCACATTCAGGCCAAAACCAAGTACCAAAAAGTTTTCCTGCACTGGTTGCATGCTTATGTGGCATGAAAAGACTATTCTTTTATACTACAAACCTTTGTGAATTGCAGCATCCCTATGAATCACACCAATTCTCTAATGTCACATCACACGCATGCCAACCATACACAAACATTTGGGTAGTGAGGTTGGGCCTAGTAGCATTATTTTGGTCTTAAGTGCATGCCAGGAGATTGTTTAGTCTTTAGACCAGGGTGCAGTCTTGACTGCTGGATTTATATAGAAATGTCAAGTGGCTTGGATGTGTCCCCCCTGGATAACAGGGCGTTTTGGGTCATTGTAGGCCTCAATGTTCTCCCATTGCCCACAATTGTTGATTGATCAAGGATCATAGAACAAGCTATTGGCTAGTTTACTGGCAATAATTAAACAATGTTGACAATGCACAGTAGGTGATCTTCTATCACATCAAAATTTAAATGAGACAATTATGATGCGAAATTAATTAGTTTGATTTTACTAATACACTCGTCTCGGTGATTGACCTACGGGAATGAGATGACCTGATTACGTGGCGCGCATGCGGTGCAGACCGCATATGGAAGGTCTGTGAGGAGGGCATAGAATTTTAATGGTAATCATTCATCTGGGGTCTGGTCTCCATGAACTGAAATCTTCTAAGCAGGAATTGAACAAGTGGAACAGGGAAACTCTTTTATAGCATTGGACAATTGGAAACTTCATTCTTAATCTTTAAATGGTGGAAGCAGAAAATAGGGGAACTTGAACTGAAGGATCGTGCCAAGTTATTGAAGTCACTAGAAGAATATTACAAGTTACTGCAGTGTCAAGAGATATTGTGGCATCAGAAGTTTCAAAGTTCAATGGCTTTGTGAAGGGGACACTAATACAAATAGTACTATTCTTAATCTTCAAACTGTGGAAACGGCAAATGGGGG